>NC_086195.1:42414305-42657410 GCF_035770615.1 Melospiza melodia melodia | reverse complement strand
TGGTAAGATTTCATGAAGTGCCAAAGAAGGCGGCAAAATATCATTCGGGACATTATTTACTGGAATTCAGCCTGGCCATTAGTAGGAACTGCCTTTGAACATATCATGTAGATATACACACACGCTTTCCCTTCACTGAAAAATTACTGTTTACAACAAATAAGCAATTGACGATCAAAATTGATTGAAAGCATCTTAAACATGTCAAGTATTTCATTGTAGATGATCTGTGATCCAAATGCTTCTTCCACCTTCGAGAGGGACAGAAGAATTCTTCCATATCATGATGGTTTAAAATTGTATCAACCAATGTTTTCTGCTGAAAAGATATCATCTATTTTTTTCTATTTTTGGAAGAAAATATTCCTAGACATACAACAGGTGAGAACTAAGTAATTTTAAAGAACAAATGAAATGAAAATATTCTGTAAATAGAATGAAATGAAAGCTGTGTTTTAAATAGGAGCTAAATATTAAACAGAAATTTTTGTACCAGGCATTTGAATTACTGCACCAGCTCTTTTGCCCATCAAGAGAGGCATTTAGCATTTCAGTCTTTCCAAGGTGTTCATGATCTGCTATGCTGATCTCTGTGTGTGCCTAGGTGTGTGTGGAGGGGGGGCATATGAAGGGGAGTGTGTATGTTTGCTTTACAATTGTTGTGGCAGATTCATGCCTCAGCTCCACATTTTGTTTTAAAAAGGTCACACCGAGTGGATATGAAGTTTACTATCAACAAGAGATCGATTCCCAAATCATCCATTTGGACTCTCCCTTATAAATAATGTGCTTTTGTTGCATATTTTATCAATATACTTTCAAGCCAGATGGAGGAAGGAGGATTGTGGGAATCCCTCCACCATCTTGCAACTTTATGTAAGTAGGTTTTCAAGAAAATCATCATTTCTCTTTTAAATATGTCTGGAACAGGCATGATGTAGTGTCAACCTGTTGGAGTTTTTGTTTGCTGGAAGAAGTTGTACAAAAGGATTGGTTTTTACATTGACCAGTTACTGAATCAAGCGCAGGAATACATTGGAAATTTAGCTGGGGGTCCTTTCCCAGCAGACTACTTCTAGAACGAGCTTGTACACTGAAGCTGACTCTTTTGCTCTCTTTTTGTTTCTTTCCTATTTTCTTGGCTTCTTTGCCACTATCTAGACAATTTTGAACTTTGTTCCCAACTAAAATGGTTTCAATAGTCTGATTGTGATCATACATTTTTACAAGGAATTTTTAAAATCTTTCCTCGAGTCCAGAAAGTCAAGGACTTAGATCTTTTTCTTCCCTTATCAATATTGCCATGAAATTGATATAATAAAGACCAACTCTTTATTTTTGTTTTTAACCCACGTAGATAATTCCCATCCATTAATCCATTTTGTGGACCAATAGCTGCCATTCTGATGGAAGCTGTCACTTCTTAACAATAGGCATTCTGTGACTATGTTGACTGCACTTTGGGTGAAGATCCTAAACTGGTCTTAGATATACATAGGGAGAAATTTGCTCAGCCAGTGTCAGTCTTAAGCATGCGTATCAGAAGATCTTTCTAGAGCTGGGAATTTTCCCATGAAAGGGATTCAGTTAGGGAAGAGACACTTTGTGCCAGAGTTTTACATTCTTCTTGAACACTGCTTAAGGAACTTAGATGCCATGTCCATTTGGATCTCTGTCTGCACAAGAACTTTGTCATGCCAGCGCTTTGAAATGCATCTTGAAGAGAATTCACTAGCACAGAATGAAAGAGAGTGGAAGGGGTTGGTGGGGCTAACCAGGCCCAACCCCCCCTGCCTAAACCAGGATACCTAGAGCCTCTTGCCCAGGATTCTATCTGGTGTACTTTTAATGTCTTCAAAGATCCAGGCTCCACAATCTTTCTGGGCAGTCTGTGCCGTGGTTCAGTCACCCTGACAGTAAAGAAACATTTACTGATGTTCAAAGGCAATCTCCTGTATTTCAGTGTGTGCCCACTGCCTCTTGTCTTTTCCCTCAGCATCACTGAAAAAGACACTGATTTCCCTCCCCTTTGCACTATTGCTTCCATATGTATGTGTGATGCCATGTAGAGGTATGTCAAAAACCTCCCTGAAGCCCAGGCAGATAATATTCCCTTCATCTACCAGTCAAGTTGATTCATCAGAGGAGTTTAAGTGATGTTCAGCATGAAATTCCCCCTGAAAAATCATGCTAACTACATTATTTGGTCATCTGTCATGTGCCTGGCAAGGATTTCCAGGAAGAGCTGCTTCATCAACTTCCTGGGGATAAAAAAGAGGCTGGCTGGTTTGTACTATGGCGAGTCCTCTTAATTGCCTTTTTTGAGATGGGTGTCATTTGCTAACATCCACTCTTTAGCTCCTCTTCTCATCTACACATCGGGCAAAAAGCTTTTCCACTATGTCTGGCTAGGAAAAACTGTGCCAGCACAGAAAACATCTCCCATCGTGTTCTAGAAGTTGCACGGATGTCTGCAAGTGTTTGGCAGGAAGAAAAGAAAAGTTGTCCAAAACAGCTTCCAATCGAATGTTCCTGTGATTGGAAAAGTCAGGAGAGTGCAAAGGTACTGTTTTCTATCAGTTGGCAAGGTGCGCACACAATCCCAGTGTTGTACAGCTTGCTTCTTCACCTTCCCGAAGCTGCCGCTCTCGCCGGCTGCCGGAGCCCAAGAAGCGGCTTCTTCGCGCAAAGACGATTGTGCCGCTCACAGTGCTCTCCTTAGCGCGGCTTCTGCCGAAAGACGCCCGGCAGCGGCTCTTACCTCCGGAGAGCATCCTACCTTCGTCTTTAGCTCCTCTTCTCATCTACACCTCGGCAAAAAGCTTTTCCACTATGTCTGGCTAGGAAAAACTGTGCCAGCACAGAAAACATCTCCCATCGTGTTCTAGAAGTTGCACGGATGTCTGCCAAGTGTTTGGCAGGAAGAAAAGAAAAGTTGTCCAAAACAGCTTCAATCGAATGTTCCTGTGATTGGAAAAGTCAGGAGAGTGCAAAGGTACTGTTTTCTATCAGTTGGCAAGGTGCGCACACAATCCCAGTGTTGTACAGCTTGCTCTTCACCTTCCCGAAGCTGCCGCTCTCGCCGGCTGCCGGAGCCAAGAAGCGGCTCTTCGCGCAAAAGACGATTGTGCCGCTCACAGTGCTCTCCTTAGCGCGGCTTCTGCCGAAAGACGCCCGGCAGCTGCCTCTTACCTCCGGAGAGCATCCTACCTTCGTCTTTCGCGTCTTTTGTAGTCTACATCTTAGCAAAACGCTTTTCCACTATGTCTGGCTAGGAAAAACTGTGCCAGCACAGAAAACATCTCCCATCGGTTCTAGAAGTTGCACGGATGTCTGCCAAGTGTTTGGCAGGAAGAAAAGAAAAGTTGTCCAAAACAGCTTCCAATCGAATGTTCCTGTGATTGGAAAAGTCAGGAGAGTGCAAAGGTACTGTTTTCTATCAGTTGGCAAGGTGCGCACACAATCCCAGTGTTGTACAGCTTGCCTTCTTCACCTTCCCGAAGCTGCCGCTCTCGCCGGCTGCCGGAGCCCAAGAAGCGGCTTCTTCGCGCAAAGACGATTGTGCCGCTCACAGTGCTCTCCTAGCGCGGCTTCTGCCGAAAGACGCCCGGCAGCGGCTCTTACCTCCGGAGAGCATCCTACCTTCGTCTTTCGCGTCTTTTGTAGTCTACATCTTAGCAAAACGCTTTTCCACTATGTCTGGCTAGGAAAACTGTGCCAGCACAGAAAACATCTCCCATCGTGTTCTAGAAGTTGCACGGATGTCTGCCAAGTGTTTGGCAGGAAGAAAAGAAAAGTTGTCCAAAACAGCTTCCAATCGAATGTTCCTGTGATTGGAAAAGTCAGGAGAGTGCAAAGGTACTGTTTTCTATCAGTTGGCAAGGTGCGCACACAATCCCCAGTGTTGTACAGCTTGCTTCTTCACCTTCCCGAAGCTGCCGCTCTCGCCGGCTGCCGGAGCCCAAGAAGCGGCTTCTTCGCGCAAAGACGATTGTGCGCTCACAGTGCTCTCCTTAGCGCGGCTTCTGCCGAAAGACGCCCGGCAGCGGCTCTTACCTCCGGAGAGCATCCTACCTTCGTCTTTCGCGTCTTATGTAGTCTACACCTCGGCAAAAAGCTTTTCCACTATGTCTGGCTAGGAAAAACTGTGCCAGCACAGAAAACATCTCCATCGTGTTCTAGAAGTTGCACGGATGTCTGCCAAGTGTTTGGCAGGAAGAAAAGAAAGTTGTCCAAAACAGCTTCCAATCGATTGTTCCCTGTGATTGGAAAAGTCAGGAGAGTGCAAAGTACTGTTTTCTATCAGTTGGCAAGGTGCGCACACAATCCAGTGTTGTACAGCTTGCTTCTTCACCTTCCCGAAGCTGCCGCTCTCGCGGCTGCCGGAGCCCAAGAAGCGGCTTCTTCGCGCAAAGACGATTGTGCCGCTCACAGGGCTCTCCTTAGCGCGGCTTCTGCCGAAAGACGCCCGGCAGCGGCTCTTACCTCCGGAGAGCATCCTACCTTCGTCTTTCGCGTCTTTTGTAGTCTACACCTCGGCAAAAACGCTTTTCCACTATGTCTGGCTAGGAAAAACTGTGCCAGCACAGAAAACATCTCCCATTCGTGTTCTAGAAGTTGCACGGATGTCTGCCAAGTGTTTGGCAGGAAGAAAAGAAAGTTGTCCAAAACAGCTTCCAATCGAATGTTCCTGTGATTGAAAAGTCAGGAGAGTGCAAAGGTACTGTTTTCTATCAGTTGCAAGGTGCGCACACAATCCCAGTGTTGTACAGCTTGCTTCTTCACCTTCCCGAAGCTGCCGCTCTCAGCCGGCTGCCGGAGCCCAAGAAGCGGCTTCTTCGCGCAAAGACGATTGTGCCGCTCACAGTGCTCTCCTTAGCGCGGCTTCTGCCGAAAGACGCCCGGCAGCGGCTCTTACCTCCGGAGAGCATCCTACCTTCGTCTTTCGCGTCTTTTGTAGTCTACACCTCGGCAAAACGCTTTTCCACTATGTCTGGCTAGGAAAAACTGTGCCAGCACAGAAAACATCTCCCATCGTGTTCTAGAAGTTGCACGGATGTCTGCCAAGTGTTTGGCAGGAAGAAAAGAAAAGTTGTCCAAAACAGCTTCCAATCGAATGTTCCTGTGATTGAAAAGTCAGGAGAGTGCAAAGGTACTGTTTTCTATCAGTTGGCAAGGTGCGCACACAATCCCAGTGTTGTACAGCTTGCTTCTTCACCTTCCCGAAGCTGCCGCTCTCGCCGGCTGCCGGAGCCCAAGAAGCGGCTTCTTCGCGCAAAGACGATTGTGCCGCCTCACAGTGCTCTCCTTAGCGCGGCTTCTGCCGAAAGACGCCCGGCAGCGGCTCTTACCTCCGGAGAGCATCCTACCTTCGTCTTTCGCGTCTTTTGTAGTCTACATCTTAGCAAAACGCTTTTCCACTATGTCTGGCTAGGAAAAACTGTGCCAGCACAGAAAACATCTCCCATCGTGTTCTAGAAGTTGCACGGATGTCTGCCAAGTGTTTGGCAGGAGAAAGAAAAGTTGTCCAAAACAGCTTCCATCGAATGTTCCTGTGATTGGAAAAGTCAGGAGAGTGCAAAGGTACTGTTTTCTATCAGTTGCAAGGTGCGCACACAATCCCAGTGTGTACAGCTTGCTTCTTCACCTTCCCGAAGCTGCCGCTCTCGCCGGCTGCCGGAGCCCAAGAAGCGGCTTCTCGCGCAAAGACGATTGTGCCGCTCAACAGTGCTCTCCTTAGCGCGGCTTCTGCCGAAAGACGCCCGGCAGCGGCTCTTACCTCCGGAGAGCATCCTACCTTCGTCTTTCGCGTCTTTTGTAGTCTACATCTTAGCAAAACGCTTTTCCACTATGTCTGGCTAGGAAAAACTGTGCCAGCACAGAAAACATCTCCCATCGTGTTCTAGAAGTTGCACGGATGTCTGCCAAGTGTTTGGCAGGAAGAAAGAAAGTTGTCCAAAACAGCTTCCAATCGAATGTTCCTGTGATTGGAAAAGTCAGGAGAGTGCAAAGGTACTGTTTTCTATCAGTTGGCAAGGTGCGCACACAATCCCAGTGTTGTTACAGCTTGCTTCTTCACCTTCCCGAAGCTGCCGCTCTCGCCGGCTGCCGGAGCCCAAGAAGCGGCTTCTTCGCGCAAAGACGATTGTGCCGCTCACAGTGCTCTCCTTAGCGCGGCTTCTGCCGAAAGACGCCCGGCAGCGGCTCTTACCTCCGGAGAGCATCCTACCTTCGTCTTTCGCGTCTTATGTAGTCTACACCTCGGCAAAAAGCTTTTCCACTATGTCTGGCTAGGAAAAACTGTGCCAGCACAGAAAACATCTCCCATCGTGTTCTAGAAGTTGCACGGATGTCTGCCAAGTGTTTGGCAGGAAGAAAAGAAAAGTTGTCCAAAACAGCTTCCAATCGAATGTTCCTGTGATTGGAAAAGTCAGGAGAGTGCAAAGGTACTGTTTTCTATCAGTTGGCAAGGTGCGCACACAATCCCAGTGTTGTACAGCTTGCTTCTTCACCTTCCCGAAGCTGCCGCTCTCGCCGGCTTGCCGGAGCCCAAGAAGCGGCTTCTTCGCGCAAAGACGATTGTGCCGCTCACAGGCTCTCCTTAGCGCGGCTTCTGCCGAAAGACGCCCGGCAGCGGCTCTTACCTCCGGAGAGCATCCTACCTTCGTCTTTCGCGTCTTTTGTAGTCTACATCTTAGCAAAACGCTTTTCCACTATGTCTGGCTAGGAAAACTGTGCCAGCACAGAAAACATCTCCCATCGTGTTTCTAGAAGTTGCACGGATGCTGCCAAGTGTTTGCAGGAAGAAAAGAAAAGTTGTTCAAAAACAGCTTCCAATCGAATGTTCCTGTGATTGGAAAAGTCAGGAGAGTGCAAAGGTACTGTTTTCTATCAGTTGGCAAGGTGCGCACACAATCCCAGTGTTGTACAGCTTGCTTCTTCACCTTCCGAAGCTGCCGCTCTCGCCGGCTGCCGGAGCCCAAGAAGGCGGCTTCTTCGCGCAAAGACGATTGTGCCGCTCACAAGTGCTCTCCTTAGCGCGGCTTCTGCCGAAAGACGCCCGGCAGCGGCTCTTACCTCCGGAGAGCATCCTACCTTCGTCTTTCGCGTCTTTTGTAGTCTACATCTTAGCAAAACGCTTTTCCACTATGTCTGGCTAGGAAAAACTGTGCCAGCAAAGAAAACATCTCCCACTCGTGTTCTAGAAGTTGCACGGATGTCTGCCAAGTGTTTGGCAGGAAGAAAAGAAAAGTTGTCCAAAACAGCTTCCAATCGAATGTTCCTGTGATTGGAAAAGTCAGGAGAGTGCAAAGGTACTGTTTTCTATCAGTTGGCAAGGTGCGCACACAATCCAGTGTTGTACAGCTTGCTTCTTCACCTTCCCGAAGCTGCCGCTCTCGCCGGCTGCCGGAGCCCAGAAGCGGCTTCTTCGCGCAAAGACGATTGTGCCGCTCACAGTGCTCTCCTTAGCGCGGCTTCTGCCGAAAGACGCCCGGCAGCGGCTCTTACCTCGGAGAGCATCCTACCTTCGTCTTTCGCGTCTTTTGTAGTCTACATCTTAGCAAAACGCTTTTCCACTATGTCTGGCTAGGAAAAACTGTGCCAGCACAGAAAACATCTCCCATCGTGTTCTAGAAGTTGCACGGATGTCTGCCAAGTGTTTGGCAGGAAGAAAAGAAAAGTTGTCCAAAACAGCTTCCAATCGAATGTTCCTGTGATTGAAAAGTCAGGAGAGTGCAAAGGTACTGTTTTCTATCAGTTGGCAAGGTGCGCACACAATCCCAGTGTTGTACAGCTTGCTTCTTCACCTTCCCGAAGCTGCCACTCTCAGGAGGTAAGAGCCGCTGCCGGGCGTCTTTCGGCAGAAGCCGCGCTAAGGGGAGCACTGTGAGCGGCACAATCGTCTTTGCGCGAAGAAGCCGCTTCTTGGGCTCCGGCAGCCGGCGAGAGCGGCAGCTTCGGGAAGGTGAAGAAGCAAGCTGTACAACACTGGGATTGTGTGCGCACCTTGCCAACTGATAGAAAACAGTACCTTTGCACTCTCCTGACTTTTCCAATCACAGGAACATTCGATTGGAAGCTGTTTTGGACAACTTTTCTTTTCTTCCTGCCAAACACTTGGCAGACATCCGTGCAACTTCTAGAACACGATGGGAGATGTTTTCTGTGCTGGCACAGTTTTTCCTAGCCAGACATAGTGGAAAAGCGTTTTGCTAAGATGTAGACTACAAAAGACGCGAAAGACGAAGGTAGGATGCTCTCCGGAGGTAAGAGCCGCTGCCGGGCGTCTTTCGGCAGAAGCCGCGCTAAGGAGAGCACTGTGAGCGGCACAATCGTCTTTGCGCGAAGAAGCCGCTTCTTGGGCTCCGGCAGCCGGCGAGAGCGGCAGCTTCGGGAAGGTGAAGAAGCAAGCTGTACAACACTGGGATTGTGTGCGCACCTTGCCAACTGATAGAAAACAGTACCTTTGCACTCTCCTGACTTTTCCAATCACAGGAACATTCGATTGGAAGCTGTTTTGGACAACTTTTCTTTTCTTCCTGCCAAACACTTGGCAGACATCCGTGCAACTTCTAGAACACGATGGGAGATGTTTTCTGTGCTGGCACAGTTTTTCCTAGCCAGACCTAGTGGAAAAGCGTTTTGCTAAGATGTAGACTACAAAAGACGCGAAAGACGAAGGTAGGATGCTCTCCGGAGGTAAGAGCCGCTGCCGGGCGTCTTTCGGCAGGAGCCGCGCTAAGGAGAGCACTGTGAGCGGCACAATCGTCTTTGCGCGAAGAAGCCGCTTCTTGGGCTCCGGCAGCCGGCGAGAGCGGCAGCTTCGGGAAGGTGAAGAAGCAAGCTGTACAACACTGGGATTGTGTGCGCACCTTGCCAACTGATAGAAAACAGTACCTTTGCACTCTCCTGACTTTTCCAATCACAGGAACATTCGATTGGAAGCTGTTTTGGACAACTTTTCTTTTCTTCCTGCCAAACACTTGGCAGACATCCGTGCAACTTCTAGAACACGATGGGAGATGTTTTCTGTGCTGGCACAGTTTTTCCTAGCCAGACATAGTGGAAAAGCGTTTTGCTAAGATGTAGACTACAAAAGACGCGAAAGACGAAGGTAGGATGCTCTCCGGAGGTAAGAGCCGCTGCCGGGCGTCTTTCGGCAGAAGCCGCGCTAAGGAGAGCACTGTGAGCGGCACAATCGTCTTTGCGCGAAGAAGCCGCTTCTTCGGTTCCGGGAGCCGGCGAGAGCGGCAGCTTCGGGAAGGTGAAGAAGCAAGCTGTACAACACTGGGATTGTGTGCGCACCTTGCCAACTGATAGAAAACAGTACCTTTGCACTCTCCTGACTTTTCCAATCACAGGAACATTCGATTGGAAGCTGTTTTGGACAACTTTTCTTTTCTTCCTGCCAAACACTTGGCAGACATCCGTGCAACTTCTAGAACACGATGGGAGATGTTTTCTGTGCTGGCACAGTTTTTCCTAGCCAGACATAGTGGAAAAGCTTTTTGCTAAGATGTAGACTACAAAAGACGCGAAAGACGAAGGTAGGATGCTCTCCGGAGGTAAGAGCCGCTGCCGGGCGTCTTTCAGCAGAAGCCGCGCTAAGGAGAGCACTGTGAGCGGCACAATCGTCTTTGCGCGAAGAAGCCGCTTCTTGGGCTCCGGCAGCCGGCGAGAGCGGCAGCTTCGGGAAGGTGAAGAAGCAAGCTGTACAACACTGGGATTGTGTGCGCACCTTGCCAACTGATAGAAAACAGTACCTTTGCACTCTCCTGACTTTTCCAATCACAGGAACATTCGATTGGAAGCTGTTTTGGACAACTTTTCTTTTCTTCCTGCCAAACACTTGGCAGACATCCGTGCAACTTCTAGAACACGATGGGAGATGTTTTCTGTGCTGGCACAGTTTTTCCTAGCCAGACATAGTGGAAAAGCTTTTTGCCGAGGTGTAGATGAGAAGAGGAGCTAAAGACGAAGGTAGGATGCTCTCCGGAGGTAAGAGCCGCTGCCGGGCGTCTTTCGGCAGAAGCCGCGCTAAGGAGAGCACTGTGAGCGGCACAATCGTCTTTGCGCGAAGAAGCCGCTTCTTGGGCTCCGGCAGCCGGCGAGAGCGGCAGCTTCGGGAAGGTGAAGAAGCAAGCTGTACAACACTGGGATTGTGTGCGCACCTTGCCAACTGATAGAAAACAGTACCTTTGCACTCTCCTGACTTTTCCAATCACAGGAACATTCGATTGGAAGCTGTTTTGGACAACTTTTCTTTTCTTCCTGCCAAACACTTGGCAGACATCCGTGCAACTTCTAGAACACGATGGGAGATGTTTTCTGTGCTGGCACAGTTTTTCCTAGCCAGACATAGTGGAAAAGCTTTTTGCCGAGGTGTAGATGAGAAGAGGAGCTAAAGAGTGGATGTTAGCAAATGACACCCATCTTCAAAAAAGGCAATTAAGAGGACTCGCCATAGTACAAACCAGCCAGCCTCTTTTTTATCCCCAGGAAGTTGATGAAGCAGCTCTTCCTGGAAATCCTTGCCAGGCACATGACAGATGACCAAATAATGTAGTTAGCATGATTTTTCAGGGGAATTTCATGCTGAACATCACTTTAAACTCCTCTGATGAATCAACTTGACTGGTAGATGAAGGGAATATTATCTGCCTGGGCTTCAGGGAGGTTTTTGACATACCTCTACATGGCATCACACATACATATGGAAGCAATAGTGCAAAGGGGAGGGAATCAGTGTCTTTTCAGTGATGCTGAGGGAAAAGACAAGAGGCAGTGGGCACACACTGAAATACAGGAGATTGCCTTTGAACATCAGTAAATGTTTCTTTACTGTCAGGGTGACTGAACCACGGCACAGACTGCCCAGAAAGATTGTGGAGCCTGGATCTTTGAAGACATTAAAAGTACACCCAGATAGAATCCTGGGCAAGAGGCTCTAGGTATCCTGGTTTAGGCAGGGGGGTTGGGCCTGGTTAGCCCCACCAACCCCTTCCACTCTCTTTCATTCTGTGCTAGTGAATTCTCTTCAAG
Source organism: Melospiza melodia melodia (assembly GCF_035770615.1). Classification (NCBI taxonomy): domain Eukaryota; kingdom Metazoa; phylum Chordata; class Aves; order Passeriformes; family Passerellidae; genus Melospiza; species Melospiza melodia. Next base: position 42,646,367 of record NC_086195.1, on the reverse strand, counting down.
ATGCATTTCAAAGCGCTGGCATGACAAAGTTCTGTGCAGACAGAGATCCAAATGGACATGGCATCTAAGTTCCTTAAGCAGTGTTCAAGAAGAATGTAAAACTCTGGCACAAGTGTCTCTTCCCTAACTGAATCCCTTTCATGGGAAAATTCCCAGCTCTAGAAAGATCTTCTGATACGCATGCTTAAGACTGACACTGGCTGAGCAAATTTCTCCCTATGTATATCTAAGACCAGTTAGGATCTTCACCCAAAGTGCAGTCAACATAGTCACAGAATGCCTATTGTTAAGAAGTGACAGCTTCCATCAGAATGGCAGCTATTGGTCCACAAAATGGATTAATGGATGGGAATTATCTACGTGGGTTAAAAACAAAAATAAAGAGTTGGTCTTTATTTATCAATTTCATGGCAATATTGATAAGGGAAGAAAAAGATCTAAGTCCTTGACTTTCTGGACTCGAGGAAAGATTTTAAAAATTCCTTGTAAAAATGTATGATCACAATCAGACTATTGAAACCATTTTAGTTGGGAACAAAGTTCCAAAATTGTCTAGATAGTGGCAAAGAAGCCAAGAAAATAGGAAAGAAACAAAAAGAGAGCAAAAGAGTCAGCTTCAGTGTACAAGCTCGTTCTAGAAGTAGTCTGCTGGGAAAAGGAACCCCCAGCTAAATTTCCAATGTATTCCTGCGCTTGATTCAGTAACTGGTCAATGTAAAAACCAATCCTTTTGTACAACTTCTTCCAGCAACAAAAACTCCAACAGGTTGACACTACCATCATGCCTGTTCCAGACATATTTAAAAGAGAAATGATGATTTTCTTGAAAACCTACTTACATAAAAGTTGCAAGATGGTGGAGGGATTCCCACATCCTCCTTCCTCCATCTGGCTTGAAAGTATATTTGATAAAATATGCAACAAAGCACATGATTTATAAGGGAGAGTCAAATGGATGATTTGGGAATCGATCTCTTGTTGATAGTAAACTTCATATCCACTCGGTGTGACCTTTTTAAAACAAAATGTGGAGCTGAGGCATGAATCTGCCACAACAATTGTAAAGCAAACATACACACTCCCCTTCATATGCCCCCCCCTCCACACACACCTAGGCACACACAGAGATCAGCATAGCAGATCATGAACACCTTGGAAAAGACTGAAATGCTAAATGCCTCTCTTGATGGGCAAAAGAGCTGGTGCAGTAATTCAAATGCCTGGTACAAAAATTCTGTTTAATATTTAGCTCCTATTTAAAACACAGCTTTTCATTTCATTCTATTTACAGAATATTTTCATTTCATTTGTTTCTTTAAAATTACTTAGTTCTCACCTGTTGTATGTCTAGGAATATTTTCTTCCAAAAATAGAAAAAAATAGATGATATCTTTTCAGCAGAAAACATTGGTTGATACAATTTTAAACCATCATGATATGGAAGAATTCTTCTGTCCCTCTCGAAGGTGGAAGAAGCATTTGGATCACAGATCATCTACAATGAAATACTTGACATGTTTAAGATGCTTTCAATCAATTTTGATCGTCAATTGCTTATTTGTTGTAAACAGTAATTTTTCAGTGAAGGGAAAGCGTGTGTGGTATATCTACATGATATGTTCAAAGGCAGTTCCTACTAATGGCCAGGCTGAATTCCAGTAAATAATGTCCCGAATGATATTTTGCCGCCTTCTTTGGCACTTCATGAAATCTTACCCCGATGAAGTGCTGAAACAAAGAGATTTTCTCTTAGAGAGTGTCTCATGTTGTAACCTATCCCATGGATTTTATGCTGTAATTCTTATCTCTTTTAAAATTTACTATCTTCTGTACAGTTTTCATGAAACTTTCTGTTACAGTAGTGAATAGCACAGATAAATGTCATTTTGTACAACTTTGAATTTACCCCAAGAGCTGAGAGAAAACTTGATCCTATACTTCAATCCGAGTTTCTTCTATAGTCCGACTTTGTTTCTCTACCATCAAGCTTCTCCTTTGTTGCTGCTCCAAGCCCCGTCCAAGGTGACCTTGAATACTTTCAGGGATGGGACACCCACAACTTCTCTGGGCAACCTGTTCCAGTGTTCCAGCACTCCCACAGTAAAAAAGGCCTTCCTTTCATCTAATATGTGTAGGAAATCATAAATCTAGGCATAGAAGCTTGGAGTGCAAATTTGAAATTCTTTGGATTTGAAGCACATTTTATATGAATACTGACTTACAGATGACTAAAAGATGTTGATGGGCATTTGAGCTGACAAGTTTTGAAAAAGTGCACGGAAATTAAAATTGAAACCACTAAAATTAAAAACTCCTTGCCATTTTCTTTTTCCTCTCCTATTCAAAATTGCATATGTCAGATATCAGTGCTTCATGCAAACCTCTCAGATGCTCTCAGAGAAAAAGCTTTTCTTTCAGACTAAGTTGCGGTTGACGTAGAACACTAGCAGGAGTGAAAGATTTTCTGGGCATTGGGGCAGCACGTTCTCCTTGGATTTGTGTGCAGAATGCATTTTATCCAAACTGGAAAATAGATCCCAGCTCTGTTCTATTCATCATTCTTACTTCATCAGGCCAGAAGATTCTGTGAAAAGTAGCCTGTGGACCTTGAAGACAGCGCATGTGAACCAGATGAGAGGTGATAGAGAAGTTGAGGGAGAGAAGAAAGAGCATGAGGCTGAAACCAGAAAGTATTTCTCCACGTGATCATGGAAGATTGCAGGAGCCACTTGGTACTATCAAACCAGCCCAACTTGGCACTGGTGCCACCTTGGGTCTGGGAGCCATGTTGCATATCGTGCATTTTAAGGAGCCAGCTGGCCACACCCAGCCATATGCCCCCAAACACAAACCAAGGCCCTTTTCTCTGGCAAACAAAACTCAGCTGCCCTGCTTCTGGATGGCAGATTGCAGGAACCACTTGGTACTATCAAACCAGCCCAACTTGGCACTGGTGCCACCATGGGTCTGGTCACCATCCTGCCTATTGTAGCTTTTCAGGAGCCAGCCGGTCACTCTCAGCCATAGGCCCCCAAACACAAACCTCGGCCCGTTTCCCTGGCAAACAAAAGTAAGCTGTCCCGCTTCTGGATGGCAGATTGCAGGAGCTACTTAGTACTATCAAATCAGCCCGACTTGGCACAGGTGCCACCTTGGATCTGGGAACCATCCTGTGTATCGTGGATTTTCAGGGGCCAGCCAGCCACTCTCAGCCATATGCCCCCAAAAACAAACCACGGACCTTTTCTCTGGCAAACAAAACTCAACTGCCCCTCTTCTGGATGGCAAATTTTAGGACGCACTTTGTACTACGAAAACCGCCCGACGTGGCACTGGTGCCACCTTGTGTCAGGGAACCATCCTGCATATCGAGCTTTTTAAGGAGCCAGCCGGCCAGGCCCAGCCATATACCCCCAAAAACAAACCACGGACCATTTCTCATGGAAACAAAAATCCGCTGCCCCGCGTCTGGATGGCAGATTGCAGGAGCCACTTTGCACCATCAAACCAGCCCGACTTGGCACTGGTGCCACCTTGGGTCTGGGAACAATCCTGCGTATCGTACATATTCAGGAACCAGCCGAACACTCCCAGCCACAGGCCCCCAAACACAAACAACAGCCCATTTCCCTGGCAAACAAAACTCAGCTGCCCCGCTTCTGGATGGCAGTTTGCAGGAGCCACTTGGGACTATCAAACCAGCCCGACTTGGCACTGGTGCCACCTTGGGTCTGGGAACCATCCTGCGTATGGTGGATTCTAAGGAGCCAGCCGGCCACTCCCAGCCACAGGCCCCCAACAAAAACCACGGCCCTTTTTTCTGGCAAACAAAACTTAGCTGCCTCACTTCTGGATGGCAGATTGCAGGAGCCACTTGGTGTAATCAAACCAGCCCGACTTGGCACTGGTGCCACCTTGGGTCTGGGAACCATCCTGCGTATCGTGGATTCTAAGGAGCCAGCCGGCCACTCCCAGCCACAGGCCCCCAAACAAAATCAACGGCGCTGTTCCCTGGAAAACAAAACACGCCTGCCAACTTTTTGATGGAGTTTGCAGGAGCCACTTGGTACTATCAAACCAGCCCGACTTGGCACTGGTGCCACCTTGGGTCTGGGAAACATCCTGCGTATCGTGGATTCTTAGGAGCCAGCCGGCCACTCCTAGCCACAGGCCCCCAGACAAAAACCTAGGCCTATTTCTCTGGCAAACAAAAGTAAGCTGCCCCGCTTCTGGATGGCAGATTGCAGGAGACACTTGGTACTATCAAACCAGCCCAACTTGGCACTGGTGCCACCTTGGATCTGGGAACCATGCTGTGTATCGTGGATATTCAGGGGCCAGCCGGCCACTCTCAGCCATATGTCCCCAAACAGAAACCTCGGCCCGTTTCTCTGGCAAACAAAACTCAACTGCCCCTCTTCTGGATGGCAAATTGCAGGATGAACTTGATACTAAAACCGCAGGCCGACTTGGTAGTGGTGACACCTTGGACCTGGGAACCATCATGCGTATCGAGCATTTTAAGGAGCCAGCCGGCCACTCCCAGCAATATGCCCCCAAAAACAATCCACGGAATTTTTCTCTGGCAAACAAAAATCAGCTGCCCCGCTTCTGGATGGCAGATTGCAGGAGCCACTTTGCACCATCAAACCAGCCCGACTTGGCACTGGTGCCACCTTGCATCTGGGAACCATGCTGCCTAGCGTGGATTTTCAGGAGCCAGCCGGCCACTCTCAGCCATAGGCCCCCAAACAAAACCCACGGCCCGTTTCCCTGGCAAACAAAATTAAGCTGCCCCGCTTCTGGATGGCAGATTGCAGGACGCACTTGGTAGTATCAAACCAGCCCGACTTGGCACTGGTGCCACCTTGGGTCTGGGAACCATCCTGCGTATTGTGGGTTCAAAGGAGCCAGCCGGCCACTCCCAGCCACAGGCCCCCAAATACAAACAACGGCGCTTTTCCCTGGAAAACAAAACTCGCCTGACAACTTTTTGATGGCAGATTGCAGGAGCCACTTGGTACTATCAAACCAGCCCAACTTGGCACTGGTGCCACCATGGGTCTGGTCACCATCCTGCCTATCGTAGCTTTTCAGGAGCCAGCCGGTCACTCCCAGCCATAGGTCCCCAGTCACAAACCTCGGCCCGTTTCCCTGGCAAACAAAAGTAAGCTGCCCCGCTTCTGGATGGCAGATTGCAGGAGCCACTTGGTACTATCAAACCAGCCCAACTTGGCACTGGTGCCACCTCTGGTCTGGGAACCATGCTGCGTAACACAGATTCTAAGGCGCCAGTCGGCCACTCCCAGCCACAAGCCCCCAAACACAAACAACGGCGCTATTCTCTGGCAAACAAAACTCCACTGCCCCTCTTCTGGATGGCAAATTGCAGGACGCACTTGGTACTATGAAAACAGCCCGACTTGGCACTGGTGCCACCTTGGGTCTGGGAACCATCCTGCGTATCGATCTTTTTAATGAGACAGCCGGCCACTCCCAGCCATATGCCCCCAAACACAACCCACGGCCCTTTTCTATGGCAAACAAAACTCAACTGCACCGCTTCTGGATGGCAGATTGCAGGAGCCACTTGGTACTATCAAACCAGCCCGACTTGGCACTGGTGCCACCTTGGGTCTGGGAACCATCCTGCGTATGGTGGATTCTAAGGAGCCAGCCGGCCACTCCCAGCCACAGGCCCCCAACAAAAACCACGGCCCTTTTTTCTGGCAAACAAAACTTAGCTGCCTCACTTCTGGATGGCAGATTGCAGGAGCCACTTGGTGTAATCAAACCAGCCCGACTTGGCACTGGTGCCACCTTGGGTCTGGGAACCATCCTGCGTATCGTGGATTCTAAGGAGCCAGCCGGCCACTCCCAGCCACAGGCCCCCAAACAAAATCAACGGCGCTGTTCCCCGGAAAACAAAACACGCCTGCCAACTTTTTGATGGAGTTTGCAGGAGCCACTTGGTACTATCAAACCAGCCCGACTTGGCACTGGTGCCACCTTGGGTCTGGGAAACATCCTGCGTATCGTGGATTCTTAGGAGCCAGCCGGCCACTCCTAGCCACAGGCCCCCAGACAAAATCCTAGGCCTATTTCTCTGGCAAAAAAAAGTAAGCTGCCCCGCTTCTGGATGGCAGATTGCAGGAGACACTTGGGACTATCAAACCAGCCCAACTTGGCACTGGTGCCACCTTGGATCTGGGAACCATGCTGTGTATCGTGGATATTCAGGGGCCAGCCGGCCACTCTCAGCCATATGTCCCCAAACAGAAACCTCGGCCCGTTTCCCTGGCAAACAAAACTCAACTGCCCCTCTTCTGGATGGCAAATTGCAGGATGAACTTGATACTAAAACCGCAGGCCGACTTGGTAGTGGTGACACCTTGGACCTGGGAACCATCATGCGTATCGAGCATTTTAAGGAGCCAGCCGGCCACTCCCAGCAATATGCCCCCAAAAACAATCCACGGAATTTTTCTCTGGCAAACAAAAATCAGCTGCCCCGCTTCTGGATGGCAGATTGCAGGAGCCACTTTGCACCATCAAACCAGCCCGACTTGGCACTGGTGCCACCTTGCATCTGGGAAGCATGCTGCCTAGCGTGGATTTTCAGGAGCCAGCCGGCCACTCTCAGCCATAGGCCCCCAAAAAAAACCCACGGCCCGTTTCCCTGGCAAACAAAATTAAGCTGCCCCGCTTCTGGATGGCAGATTGCAGGACGCACTTGGTAGTATCAAACCAGCCCGACTTGGCACTGGTGCCACCTTGGGTCTGGGAACCATCCTGCGTATCGTGGGTTCAAAGGAGCCAGCCGGCCACTCCCAGCCACAGGCCCCCAAATACAAACAACGGCGCTTTTCCCTGGAAAACAAAACTCGCCTGACAACTTTTTGATGGCAGATTGCAGGAGCCACTTGGTACTATCAAACCAGCCCAACTTGCCACTGGTGTCACCATGGGTCTGGTCACCATCCCGCCGATCGTAGCTTTTCAGGAGCCAGCCAGCCACCCCCAGCCAGAGGCCCCTAGACAAATATTTCGGCCCGTTTCCCTGGCAAACAAAAGTAAGCTACCCCGCTTCTGGATGGCAGATTGCAGGAGCCACTTTGCACCATCAAACTACCCCGACGTGGCACTGGTGCCACCTCAGCTCTGGGAACCATCCTGCGTATCGTTCATTGTAAGGAGCCAGCCGGCCACTCCAGCCACAGGCCCCCAGACACAAACAACGGCGCTTTTCCCTGGAAAACAAAACTCGCCTGCCAACTTTTTGATGGCAGATTGCAGGAGCCACTTGCTACTATCAAATCAGCCCAACTTGGCACTGGTGCCACCATGGGTCTGGTCACCATCCTGCCTATCGTAGCTTTTCAGGAGCCAGCCGGTCACTCCCAGCCATATGCCCCCAGACACAAAACTCGGCCCGTTTCCCTGGCAAACAAAAGTAAGCTACCCCGCTTCTGGATGGCAGATTGCAGGAGCCACTTTGCACCATCAAACTAGCCCGACTTGGCACTGGTGCCACCTCAGCTCTGGGAACCATCCTGCGTATCGTTCATTGTAAGGAGCCAGCCGGCCACTCCAGCCACAGGCCCCCAGACACAAACAACGTCGCTTTTCCCTGGAAAACAAAACTCGCCTGCCAACTTTTTGATGGCAGATTGCAGGAGCCACTTGCTACTATCAAATCAGCCCAACTTGGCACTGGTGCCACCATGGGTCTGGTCACCATCCTGCCTATCGTAGCTTTTCAGGAGCCAGCCGGTCACTCGCAGCCATATGCCCCCAGACACAAAACTCGGCCCGTTTCCCTGGCAAACAAAAGTAAGCTGCCCCGCTTCTGGATGGCAGATTGCAGGAGCCACTTTGCACCATCAAACTAGCCCGACTTGGCACTGGTGCCACCTCTGGTCTGGGAACCATCCTGCGTATCGTGGATTCTAAGGAGCCAGCCGGCCACTCCCTGCCACAGGCCCCCAAACACAAACAACGGCGCTTTTCCCTGGATAACAAACTCGCCTGCCAACTTTTTGATGGCAGATTGCAGGAGCCACTTGGTACTATCAAACCAGCCCAACTTGGCACTGGTGCCACCATGGATCTGGTCACCATCCTGCCTATCGTAGCTTTTCAGGAGCCAGCCGGTCACTCCCAGCCATAGGCCCTGAGACACAAACCTCGGCCCGTTTCCCTGGCAAACAAAAGTAAGCTGCCCCGCTTCTGGATGGTAGATTGCAGGACGCACTTGGTACTATCAAACCAGCCCAACTTGGCACTGGTGCCACCTCTGGTCTGGGAACCATCCTGCGTATCGTGGATTCTAAGGAGCCAGCCGGCCACTCCCAGCCACAGGCCCCCAAACAGAAACAACGGCTCTTTTCCCTGGAAAACAAAACTCGCCTGCCAACTTTTTGATGGCAGATAGCAGGAGCCACTTGGTACTATCAAATCAGCCCAACTTGGCACTGGTGCCACCATGGGTCTGGTCACCATCCTGCCGATCGTAGCTTTTCAGGAGCCAGCCGGTCACTCCCAGCCATAGGCCCCCAGACACAAACCTCGGCCCGTTTCCCTGGCAAACAAAAGTAAGCACCCCCGATTCTGGATGGCAGATTGCAGGAGCCACTTGGTACTATCAAATCAGCCCAACTTGGCACTGGTGCCACCATGGGTCTGGTCACCATCCTGCCTATCGTAGCTTTTCAGGAGCCAGCCGGTCACTCCCAGCCATAGGCCCCCAGACAAAAAGCTCGGCCCGTTTCCCTGGCAAACAAAAGTAAGTTATCCCGCTTCTGGATGGCAGATTGCAGGAGCCACTTTTCACCATCAAACCAGCCCGACTTGGCACTGGTGCCACCTCTGGTCTGGGAACCATCCTGCGTATCGTGGATTCTAAGGAGCCAGCCGGCCACTCCCAGCCACAGGCCCCCAAACACAAACAACGGCGCTTTTCCCTGGATAACAAACTCGCCTGCCAACTTTTTGATGGCAGATTGCAGGAGCCACTTGGTACTATCAAACCAGCCCAACTTGGCACTGGTGCCACCATGGGTCTGGTCACCATCCTGCCTATCGTAGCTTTTCAGGAGCCAGCCGGTCACTCCCAGCCATAGGCCCCCAGACAAAAAGCTCGGCCCGTTTCCCTGGCAAACAAAAGTAAGTTATCCCGCTTCTGGATGGCAGATTGCAGGAGCCACTTTTCACCATCAAACCAGCCCGACTTGGCACTGGTGCCACCTCTGGTCTGGGAACCATCCTGCGTATCGTGGATTCTAAGGAGCCAGCCGGCCACTCCCAGCCACTGGCCCCCAAACACAAACAACGGCGCTTTTCCCTGGAAAACAAAACTCGCCTGCCAACATTTTGATGGCAGATTGCAGGAGCCACTTGGTACTATCAAATCAGCCTAACTTGGCACTGGTGTCACCATGGGTCTGGTCACCATCCTGCCTATCGTAGCTTTTCAGGAGCCAGGCGGTCACTCCCAGCCATAGGCCCCCAGACACAAACCTCGGCCCGTTTCCCTGGCAAACAAAAGTAAGCTGCCCCGCTTCTGGATGGCAGATTGCAGGAACCACTTGGTATTATCAAACCAGCCCGACTTGGCACTGGTGCCACCTCTGGTCTGGGAACCATCCTGCGTATCGTGGTTCTAAGGAGCCATCCGTCCACTCCCAGCCACAGGCCCCCAAACACAAACAACGGCGCTTTTCCCATGAAAACAAAACTCGCCTGCCCACTTTTTGATGGCAGATTGCAGGAGCCACTTGGTACTATCAAATCAGCCCAACTTGGCACTGGTGCCACCATGGGTCTGGTCACCATCCTGCCTATCGTAGCTTTTCAGGAGCCAGCCGGTCACTCGCAGCCATAGGCCCCCAGAAACAATACTCGGCCCGTTTCCCTGGCAAACAAAAGTAAGCTGCCCCGCTTCTGGATGGCAGATTGCAGGAGCCACTTTGCACCATCAAACTAGCCCGACTTGGCACTGGTGCCACCTCTGGTCTGGGAACCATCCTGCGTATCGTGGATTCTAAGGAGCCAGCCGGCCACTCCCACCCACAGGCCCGCAAACAAAAACAACGGCGCTTTTCCCTGGAAAACAAAACTCGCCTGCCAATTTTTTGATGGCAGATTGCAGGAGCCACTTGGTACTATCAAACCAGCCCAACTTGGCACTGGTGCCACCATGGGTCTGGTCACCATCCTGCCTATCGTAGCTTTTCAGGACCTAGCCGGTCACTCCCAGCCATAGGCCCCCAGACACAAACCTCGGCCCGTTTCCCTGGCAAACAAAAGTAAGCTACCCCGCTTCTGGATGGCAGATTGCAGGACGCACTTGATAGTATCAAACCAGCCCGACTTGGCACTGGTGCCACCTCAGGTCTGGGAACCATGCTGCGTATCGTGGATTCTAATTAGCCATCTGGCCACTCCCACCCACAGGCCCCCAAACAAAAACAACGGCGCTTTTCCCTGGAAAACAAACCTCGCCTGCCAAATTTTGATGGCAGATTGCAGGAGCCACTTTTCACCATCAAACTAGCCCGACTTGGCACTGGTGCCACCTCTGGTCTGGGAACCATCCTGCGTATCGTGGATTCTAAGGAGCCAGCCGGCCACTCCCAGCCACAGGCCCCCAAACACAAACAACGGCGCTTTTCCCTGGATAACAAACTCGCCTGCCAACTTTTTGATGGCAGATTGCAGGAGCCACTTGGTACTATCAAACCAGCCCAACTTGGCACTGGTGCCACCATGGGTCTGGTCACCATCCTGCCTATCGTAGCTTTTCAGGAGCCAGGCGGTCACTCCCAGCCATAGGCCCTGAGACACAAACCTCGGCCCGTTTCCCTGGCAAACAAAAGTAAGCTGCCCCGCTTCTGGATGGCAGATTGCAGGACGCACTTGGTACTATCAAACCACCCCAACTTGGCACTGGTGCCACCTCTGGTCTGGGAACCATGCCGCGTATCGTGGATTCTAAGGAGCCAGCCGGCCACTCCCAGCCACAGGCGCCCAAATACAAACAACGGCGCTTTTCCCTGGAAAACAAAACTCGCCTGCCAACTTTTTCATGGCAGATTGCAGGAGCCACTTGGTACTATCAAATCAGCCCAACTTGGCACTGGTGCCACCATGGGTCTGGTCACCATCCTGCCTATCGTAGCTTTTCAGGAGCCAGCCGGTCACTCCCAGCCATAGGCCCCCAGACACAAACCTCGGCCCGTTTCCCTGGCAAACAAAAGTAAGCTGCCCCGCTTCTGGATGGCAGATTGCAGGAGCCACTTGGTACTATCAAACCAGCCCAACTTGGCACTGGTGCCACCTCTGGTCTGGGAACCATGCTGCGTAACACAGATTCTAAGGCGCCAGTCGGCCACTCCCAGCCACAAGCCCCCAAACACAAACAACGGCGCTATTCTCTGGCAAACAAAACTCCACTGCCCCTCTTCTGGATGGCAAATTGCAGGACGCACTTGGTACTATAAAAACAGCCCGACTTGGCACTGGTGCCACCTTGGGTCTGGGAACCATCCTGCGTATCGATCTTTTTAATGAGACAGCCGGCCACTCCCAGCCATATGCCCCCAAACACAACCCACGGCCCTTTTCTCTGGCAAACAAAACTCAACTGCACCGCTTCTGGATGGCAGATTGCAGGAGCCACTTGGTACTATCAAACCAGCCCGACTTGGCACTGGTGCCACCTTGGGTCTGGGAACCATCCTGCGTATGGTGGATTCTAAGCAGCCAGCCGGCCACTCCCAGCCACAGGCCCCCAAACACAAACAACGGCGCTTTTCCCTGGCAAACAAAACTCGCCTGCCAACATTTTGATGGCAGATTGCAGGAGCCACTTGGTACTATCAAATCAGCCCAACTTGGCACTGGTGCCACCATGCGTTTGGTCACCATCCTGCCTATCGTAGCTTTTCAGGAGCCAGCCGGTCACTCCCAGCTATAGGCCCCCAGACAAAAACCTCGGCCCGTTTCCCTGGCATACAAAAGTAAGCTGCCCCGCTTCTGGATGGCAGATTGCAGGAACCACTTGGTACTATCAAACCAGCCCGACTTGGCACTGGTGCCACCTCTGGTCTGGGAACCATCCTGCGTATCGTGGTTCTAAGGAGCCATCCGTCCACTCCCAGCCACAGGCCCCCAAACACAAACAACGGCGCTTTTCCCTGGATAACAAAACTCGCCTGCCAACTTTTTGATGGCAGATTGCAGGAGCCACTTGGTACTATCAAACCAGCCCTACTTGGCACTGGTGCCACCATGGGTCTGGTCACCATCCTGCCTATCGTAGCTTTTCAGGAGCCAGCCGGTCACTCGCAGCCATAGGCCCCCAGAAACAATACTCGGCCCGTTTCCCTGGCAAACAAAAGTAAGCTGCCCCGCTTCTGGATGGCAGATTGCAGGAGCCACTTTGCACCATCAAACTAGCCCGACTTGGCACTGGTGCCACCTCTGGTCTGGGAACCATGCTGTGTATCGTGGATTCTAAGGAGCCAGCCGGCCACTCCCACCCACAGGCCCCCAAACATAAACAACGGCGCTTTTCCCTGGAAAACAAAACTCGCCTGCCAATTTTTTGATGGCAGATTGCAGGAGCCACTTGGTACTATCAAACCAGCCCAACTTGGCACTGGTGCCACCATGGGTCTGGTCACCATCCTGCCTATCGTAGCTTTTCAGGAGCCAGCCGGTCACTCGCAGCCATAGGCCCCCAGACACAAACCTCGGCCCGTTTCCCTGGCAAACAAAAGTAAGCTACCCCGCTTCTGGATGGCAGATTGCAGGACGCACTTGATAGTATCAAACCAGCCCGACTTGGCACTGGTGCCACCTCAGGTCTGGGAACCATGCTGCGTATCGTGGATTCTAATTAGCCATCTGGCCACTCCCACCCACAGGCCCCCAAACAAAAACAACGGCGCTTTTCCCTGGAAAACAAACCTCGCCGGCCAAATTTTGATGGCAGATTGCCGGAGCCACTTGGTACTATCAAACCAGCCCAACTTGACACTGGTGCCACCATGGGTCTGGTCACCATCCTGCCTATCGTAGCTTTTCAGGAGCCAGCCGGTCACTCCCAGCCATAGGCCCCCAGACAAAAACCTTGGCCCGTTTCCCTGGCAAACAAAAGTAAGTTATCCCGCTTCTGGATTGCAGATTGCAGGAGCCACTTTTCACCATCAAACCAGCCCGACTTGGCACTGGTGCCACCTCAGGTCTGGGAACCATCCTGCGTATCGTGGATTCTAAGGAGCCAGCCGGCCACTCCCAGCCACAGGCCCCCAAACACAAACAACGGCGCTTTTCCCTGGAAAACAAAACTCGCCTGCCAACATTTTGATGGCAGATTGCAGGAGCCACTTGGTACTATCAAACCAGCCTAACTTGGCACTGGTGCCACCATGGATCTGGTCACCATCCTGCCTATCGTAGCTTTTCAGGACCTAGCCGGTCACTCCAAGCCATAGGCCCCCAGAGAAAAACCTCGGCCCGTTTCCCTGGCAAACAAAAGTAAGCTGCCCCGCTTCTGGATGGCAGATTGCAGGAACCACTTGGTAGTATCAAACCAGCCCAACTTGGCACTGGTGCCACCTTGGGTCTGGGAACCATCCTGCGTATCGTGGATTCTTAGGAGCCAGCCGGTCACTCCCAGCCACAGGCCACCAAACACAAACAACGGCGCTTTTCCCTGGAAAACAAAACTCGCCTGCCAAAATTTAGATGGCAGATTGCAGGAGCCACTTGCTACTATCAAATCAGCCCAACTTGGCACTGGTGCCACCATGGGTCGGGTCACCATCCTGCCTATCGTAGCTTTTCAGGAGCCAGCCGGTCACTCCCAGCCATAGGCCCCCAGACACAAACCTCGGCCCGTTTCCCTGGCAAACAAAAGTAAGCACCCCCGATTCTGGATGGCAGATTGCAGGAGCCACTTGGTACTATCAAATCAGCCCAACTTGGCACTGGTGCCACCATGGGTCTGGTCACCATCCTGCCTATCGTAGCTTTTCAGGAGCCAGCCGGTCACTCCCAGCCATAGGCCCCCAGACAAAAAGCTCGGCCCGTTTCCCTGGCAAACAAAAGTAAGTTATCCCGCTTCTGGATGGCAGATTGCAGGAGCCACTTTTCACCATCAAACCAGCCCGACTTGGCACTGGTGCCACCTCTGGTCTGGGAACCATCCTGCGTATCGTGGATTCTAAGGAGCCAGCCGGCCACTCCCAGCCACAGGCCCCCAAACACAAACAACGGCGCTTTTCCCTGGATAACAAACTCGCCTGCCAACTTTTTGATGGCAGATTGCAGGAGCCACTTGGTACTATCAAACCAGCCCAACTTGGCACTGGTGCCACCATGGGTCTGGTCACCATCCTGCCTATCGTAGCTTTTCAGGAGCCAGCCGGTCACTCCCAGCCATAGGCCCCCAGACAAAAAGCTCGGCCCGTTTCCCTGGCAAACAAAAGTAAGCTATCCCGCTTCTGGATGGCAGATTGCAGGAGCCACTTTTCACCATCAAACCAGCCCGACTTGGCACTGGTGCCACCTCTGGTCTGGGAACCATCCTGCGTATCGTGGATTCTAAGGAGCCAGCCGGCCACTCCCAGCCACTGGCCCCCAAACACAAACAACGGCGCTTTTCCCTGGAAAACAAAACTCGCCTGCCAACATTTTGATGGCAGATTGCAGGAGCCACTTGGTACTATCAAATCAGCCCAACTTGGCACTGGTGTCACCATGGGTCTGGTCACCATCCTGCCTATCGTAGCTTTTCAGGAGCCAGGCGGTCACTCCCAGCCATAGGCCCCCAGACACAAACCTCGGCCCGTTTCCCTGGCAAACAAAAGTAAGCTGCCCCGCTTCTGGATGGCAGATTGCAGGAACCACTTGGTATTATCAAACCAGCCCGACTTGGCACTGGTGCCACCTCTGGTCTGGGAACCATCCTGCGTATCGTGGTTCTAAGGAGCCATCCGTCCACTCCCAGCCACAGGCCCCCAAACACAAACAACGGCGCTTTTCCCTGGAAAACAAAACTCGCCTGCCCACTTTTTGATGGCAGATTGCAGGAGCCACTTGGTACTATCAAATCAGCCCAACTTGGCACTGGTGCCACCATGGGTCTGGTCACCATCCTGCCTATCGTAGCTTTTCAGGAGCCAGCCGGTCACTCGCAGCCATAGGCCCCCAGAAACAATACTCGGCCCGTTTCCCTGGCAAACAAAAGTAAGCTGCCCCGCTTCTGGATGGCAGATTGCAGGAGCCACTTTGCACCATCAAACTAGCCCGACTTGGCACTGGTGCCACCTCTGGTCTGGGAACCATCCTGCGTATCGTGGATTCTAAGGAGCCAGCCGGCCACTCCCACCCACAGGCCCGCAAACAAAAACAACTGCGCTTTTCCCTGGAAAACAAAACTCGCCTGCCAATTTTTTGATGGCAGATTGCAGGAGCCACTTGGTACTATCAAACCAGCCCAACTTGGCACTGGTGCCACCATGGGTCTGGTCACCATCCTGCCTATCGTAGCTTTTCAGGACCTAGCCGGTCACTCCCAGCCATAGGCCCCCAGACACAAACCTCGGCCCGTTTCCCTGGCAAACAAAAGTAAGCTACCCCGCTTCTGGATGGCAGATTGCAGGACGCACTTGATAGTATCAAACCAGCCCGACTTGGCACTGGTGCCACCTCAGGTCTGGGAACCATGCTGCGTATCGTGGATTCTAATTAGCCATCTGGCCACTCCCACCCACAGGCCCCCAAACAAAAACAACGGCGCTTTTCCCTGGAAAACAAACCTCGCCTGCCAAATTTTGATGGCAGATTGCAGGAGCCACTTTTCACCATCAAACTAGCCCGACTTGGCACTGGTGCCACCTCTGGTCTGGGAACCATCCTGCGTATCGTGGATTCTAAGGAGCCAGCCGGCCACTCCCAGCCACAGGCCCCCAAACACAAACAACGGCGCTTTTCCCTGGATAACAAACTCGCCTGCCAAATTTTTGATGGCAGATTGCAGGAGCCACTTGGTACTATCAAACCAGCCCAACTTGGCACTGGTGCCACCATGGGTCTGGTCACCATCCTGCCTATCGTAGCTTTTCAGGAGCCAGGCGGTCACTCCCAGCCATAGGCCCTGAGACACAAACCTCGGCCCGTTTCCCTGGCAAACAAAAGTAAGCTGCCCCGCTTCTGGATGGCAGATTGCAGGACGCACTTGGTACTATCAAACCACCCCAACTTGGCACTGGTGCCACCTCTGGTCTGGGAACCATGCCGCGTATCGTGGATTCTAAGGAGCCAGCCGGCCACTCCCAGCCACAGGCGCCCAAATACAAACAACGGCGCTTTTCCCTGGAAAACAAAACTCGCCTGCCAACTTTTTCATGGCAGATTGCAGGAGCCACTTGGTACTATCAAATCAGCCCAACTTGGCACTGGTGCCACCATGGGTCTGGTCACCATCCTGCCTATCGTAGCTTTTCAGGAGCCAGCCGGTCACTCCCAGCCATAGGCCCCCAGACACAAACCTCGGCCCGTTTCCCTGGCAAACAAAAGTAAGCTGCCCCGCTTCTGGATGGCAGATTGCAGGAGCCACTTGGTACTATCAAACCAGCCCAACTTGGCACTGGTGCCACCTCTGGTCTGGGAACCATGCTGCGTAACACAGATTCTAAGGCGCCAGTCGGCCACTCCCAGCCACAAGCCCCCAAACACAAACAACGGCGCTATTCTCTGGCAAACAAAACTCCACTGCCCCTCTTCTGGATGGCAAATTGCAGGACGCACTTGGTACTATAAAAACAGCCCGACTTGGCACTGGTGCCACCTTGGGTCTGGGAACCATCCTGCGTATCGATCTTTTTAATGAGACAGCCGGCCACTCCCAGCCATATGCCCCCAAACACAACCCACGGCCCTTTTCTCTGGCAAACAAAACTCAACTGCACCGCTTCTGGATGGCAGATTGCAGGAGCCACTTGGTACTATCAAACCAGCCCGACTTGGCACTGGTGCCACCTTGGGTCTGGGAACCATCCTGCGTATGGTGGATTCTAAGCAGCCAGCCGGCCACTCCCAGCCACAGGCCCCCAAACACAAACAACGGCGCTTTTCCCTGGAAAACAAAACTCGCCTGCCAACATTTTGATGGCAGATTGCAGGAGCCACTTGGTACTATCAAATCAGCCCAACTTGGCACTGGTGCCACCATGCGTTTGGTCACCATCCTGCCTATCGTAGCTTTTCAGGAGCCAGCCGGTCACTCCCAGCTATAGGCCCCCAGACAAAAACCTCGGCCCGTTTCCCTGGCATACAAAAGTAAGCTGCCCCGCTTCTGGATGGCAGATTGCAGGAACCACTTGGTACTATCAAACCAGCCCGACTTGGCACTGGTGCCACCTCTGGTCTGGGAACCATCCTGCGTATCGTGGTTCTAAGGAGCCATCCGTCCACTCCCAGCCACAGGCCCCCAAACACAAACAACGGCGCTTTTCCCTGGATAACAAAACTCGCCTGCCAACTTTTTGATGGCAGATTGCAGGAGCCACTTGGTACTATCAAACCAGCCCTACTTGGCACTGGTGCCACCATGGGTCTGGTCACCATCCTGCCTATCGTAGCTTTTCAGGAGCCAGCCGGTCACTCGCAGCCATAGGCCCCCAGAAACAATACTCGGCCCGTTTCCCTGGCAAACAAAAGTAAGCTGCCCCGCTTCTGGATGGCAGATTGCAGGAGCCACTTTGCACCATCAAACTAGCCCGACTTGGCACTGGTGCCACCTCTGGTCTGGGAACCATGCTGTGTATCGTGGATTCTAAGGAGCCAGCCGGCCACTCCCACCCACAGGCCCCCAAACATAAACAACGGCGCTTTTCCCTGGAAAACAAAACTCGCCTGCCAATTTTTTGATGGCAGATTGCAGGAGCCACTTGGTACTATCAAACCAGCCCAACTTGGCACTGGTGCCACCATGGGTCTGGTCACCATCCTGCCTATCGTAGCTTTTCAGGAGCCAGCCGGTCACTCGCAGCCATAGGCCCCCAGACACAAACCTCGGCCCGTTTCCCTGGCAAACAAAAGTAAGCTACCCCGCTTCTGGATGGCAGATTGCAGGACGCACTTGATAGTATCAAACCAGCCCGACTTGGCACTGGTGCCACCTCAGGTCTGGGAACCATGCTGCGTATCGTGGATTCTAATTAGCCATCTGGCCACTCCCACCCACAGGCCCCCAAACAAAAACAACGGCGCTTTTCCCTGGAAAACAAACCTCGCCGGCCAAATTTTGATGGCAGATTGCCGGAGCCACTTGGTACTATCAAACCAGCCCAACTTGACACTGGTGCCACCATGGGTCTGGTCACCATCCTGCCTATCGTAGCTTTTCAGGAGCCAGCCGGTCACTCCCAGCCATAGGCCCCCAGACAAAAACCTTGGCCCGTTTCCCTGGCAAACAAAAGTAAGTTATCCCGCTTCTGGATTGCAGATTGCAGGAGCCACTTTTCACCATCAAACCAGCCCGACTTGGCACTGGTGCCACCTCAGGTCTGGGAACCATCCTGCGTATCGTGGATTCTAAGGAGCCAGCCGGCCACTCCCAGCCACAGGCCCCCAAACACAAACAACGGCGCTTTTCCCTGGAAAACAAAACTCGCCTGCCAACATTTTGATGGCAGATTGCAGGAGCCACTTGGTACTATCAAACCAGCCTAACTTGGCACTGGTGCCACCATGGATCTGGTCACCATCCTGCCTATCGTAGCTTTTCAGGACCTAGCCGGTCACTCCAAGCCATAGGCCCCCAGAGAAAAACCTCGGCCCGTTTCCCTGGCAAACAAAAGTAAGCTGCCCCGCTTCTGGATGGCAGATTGCAGGAACCACTTGGTAGTATCAAACCAGCCCAACTTGGCACTGGTGCCACCTTGGGTCTGGGAACCATCCTGCGTATCGTGGATTCTTAGGAGCCAGCCGGTCACTCCCAGCCACAGGCCACCAAACACAAACAACGGCGCTTTTCCCTGGAAAACAAAACTCGCCTGCCAACATTTAGATGGCAGATTGCAGGAGCCACTTGCTACTATCAAATCAGCCCAACTTGGCACTGGTGCCACCATGGGTCGGGTCACCATCCTGCCTATCGTAGCTTTTCAGGAGCCAGCCGGTCACTCCCTGCCATAGGCCCCCAGAGAAAAACCTCGGCCCGTTTCCCTGGCAAACAAAAGTAAGCTACCCCGCTTCTGGATGGCAGATTGCAGGAGCCACTTTGCACCATCAAACTAGCCCGACTTGGCACTGGTGCCACCTCAGGTCTGGGAACCATCCTGCGTATCGTTCATTGTAAGGAGCCAGCCGGCCACTCCCAGCCACAGGCCCCCAGACACAAACAACGGCGCTTTTCCCTGGAAAACAAAACTCGCCTGCCAACATTTTGATGGCAGATTGCAGGAGCCACTTGGTACTATCAAATCAGCCCAACTTGGCACTGGTGCCACCATGGGTCTGGTCACCATCCTGCCTATCGTAGCTTTTCAGGAGCCAGCCGGTCACTCCCAGCCATAGGCCCCCAGACACAAAACTCGGCCCGTTTCCCTGGCAAACAAAAGTAAGCTACCCCGCTTCTGGATGGCAGATTGCAGGAGCCACTTTGCACCATCAAACTGGCCCGACTTGGCACTGGTGCGACCTCTGGTCTGGGAACCATCCTGCGTATCGTGGATTCTAAGGAGCCAGCCCGTCACTCCCACCCACAGGCCCCCAAACACAAACAACGGCGCTTTTCCCTGGAAAACAAACTCGCCTGCCAACTTTTTGATGGCAGATTGCAGGAGCCACTTGGTACTATCAAACCAGCCCAACTTGGCACTGGTGCCACCATGGGTCTGGTCACCATCCTGCCTATCGTAGCTTTTCAGGAGCCAGCCGGTCACTCCCAGCCATAGGCCCTGAGACACAAACCTCGGCCCGTTTCCCTGGCAAACAAAAGTAAGCTGCCCCGCTTCTGGATGGCAGATTGCAGGACGCACTTGGTACTATCAAACCAGCCCAACTTGGCACTGGTGCCACCTCTGGTCTGGGAACCATCCTGCGTATCGTGGATTCTAAGGAGCCAGCCGTCCACTCCCAGCCACAGGCCCCCAAACACAAACAACGGCGCTTTTCCCTGGAAAACAAAACTCGCCTGACAACTTTTTGATGGCAGATTGCAGGAGCCACTTGGTACTATCAAATCAGCCCAACTTGGCACTGGTGCCACCATGGGTCTGGTCACCATCCTGCCTATCGTAGCTTTTCAGGAGCCAGCCGGTCACTCCCAGCCATAGGCCCCCAGACACAAACCTCGGCCCGTTTCCCTGGCATACAAAAGTAAGCTGCCCCGCTTCTGGATGGCAGATTGCAGGAACCACTTGGTACTATCAAACCAGCCCGACTTGGCACTGGTGCCACCTCTGGTCTGGGAACCATCCTGCGTATCGTGGTTCTAAGGAGCCATCCGTCCGCTCCCAGCCACAGGCCCCCAAACACAAACAACGGCGCTTTTCCCTGGAAAACAAAACTCGCCTGCCAACTTTTTGATGGCAGATTGCAGGAGCCACTTGGTACTATCAAATCAGCCCAACTTGGCACTGGTGCCACCATGGGTCTGGTCACCATCCTGCCTATCGTAGCTTTTCAGGAGCCAGCCGGTCACTCGCAGCCGTAGGCCCCCAGAAACAATACTCGGCCCGTTTCCCTGGCAAACAAAAGTAAGCTGCCCCGCTTCTGGATGGCAGATTGCAGGAGCCACTTTGCACCATCAAACTAGCCCGACTTGGCACTGGTGCCACCTCTGGTCTGGGAACCATCCTGCGTATCGTGGATTCTAAGGAGCCAGCCGGCCACTCCCAGCCACAGGCCCCCAAACAAAAACAACGGCGCTTTTCCCTGGAAAACAAAACTCGCCTGCCAATTTTTTGATGGCAGATTGCAGGAGCCACTTGGTACTATCAAACCAGCCCAACTTGGCACTGGTGCCACCATGGGTCTGGTCACCATCCTGCCTATCGTAGCTTTTCAGGAGCCAGCCGGTCACTCCCAGCCATAGGCCCCCAGACACAAACCTCGGCCCGTTTCCCTGGCAAACAAAAGTAAGCTACCCCGCTTCTGGATGGCAGATTGCAGGACGCACTTGATAGTATCAAACCAGCCCGACTTGGCACTGGTGCCACCTCAGGTCTGGGAACCATGCTGCGTATCATGGATTCTAATTAGCCATCTGGCCACTCCCACCCACAGGCCCCCAAACAAAAACAACGGCGCTTTTCCCTGGAAAACAAACCTCGCCTGCCAAATTTTGATGGCAGATTGCCGGAGCCACTTGGTACTATCAAACCAGCCCAACTTGACACTGGTGCCACCATGGGTCTGGTCACCATCCTGCCTATCGTAGCTTTTCAGGAGCCAGCCGGTCACTCCCAGCCATAGGCCCCCAGACAAAAACCTTGGCCCGTTTCCCTGGCAAACAAAAGTAAGTTATCCCGCTTCTGGATGGCAGATTGCAGGAGCCACTTTTCACCATCAAACCAGCCCGACATGGCACTGGTGCCACCTCTGGTCGGGGAACCATCCTGCGTATCGTGGATTCTAAGGAGCCAGCCGGCCACTCCCAGCCACAGGCCCCCAAACACAAACCACAGCGCTTTTCCCTGGAAAACAAAACTCGCCTGCCAACATTTTGATGGCAGATTGCAGGAGCCACTTGGTACTATCAAACCAGCCCAACTTGGCACTGGTGCCACCATGGGTCTGGTCACCATCCTGCCTATCGTAGCTTTTCAGGAGCCAGCCGGTCACTCCCAGCCATAGGCCCCCAGACAAAAAGCTCGGCCCGTTTCCCTGGCAAACAAAAGTAAGTTATCCCGCTTCTGGATGGCAGATTGCAGGAGCCACTTTTCACCATCAAACCAGCCCAACTTGGCACTGGTGCCACCTCTGGTCTGGGAACCATCCTGCGTATCGTGGATTCTAAGGAGCCAGCCGGCCACTCCCAGCCACAGGCCCCCAAACAAAACAACGGCGCTTTTCCCTGGAAAACAAACCTCGCCTGCCAAATTTTGATGGCAGATTGCCGGAGCCACTTGGTACTATCAAACCAGCCCAACTTGACACTGGTGCCACCATGGGTCTGGTCACCATCCTGCCTATCGTAGCTTTTCAGGAGCCAGCCGGTCACTCCCAGCCATAGGCCCCCAGACAAAAACCTTGGCCCGTTTCCCTGGCAAACAAAAGTAAGTTATCCCGCTTCTGGATGGCAGATTGCAGGAGCCACTTTTCACCATCAAACCAGCCCGACTTGGCACTGGTGCCACCTCTGGTCTGGGAACCATCCTGCGTATCGTGGATTCTAAGGAGCCAGCCGGTCACTCCCAGCCACAGGCCCCCAGACACAAACAACGGCGCTTTTCCCTGGAAAACAAAACTCGCCTGCCAACATTTTGATGGCAGATTGCAGGAGCCACTTGCTACTATCAAATCAGCCCAACTTGGCACTGGTGCCACCATGGGTCTGGTCACCATCCTGCCTATCGTAGCTTTTCAGGAGCCAGCCGGTCCCTCCCTGCCATAGGCCCCCAGAGAAAAACCTCGGCCCGTTTCCCTGGCAAACAAAAGTAAGCTACCCCGCTTCTGGATGGCAGATTGCAGGAGCCACTTTGCACCATCAAACTAGCCCGACTTGGCCCTGGTGCCACCTCAGGTCTGGGAACCATCCTGCGTATCGTTCATTGTAAGGAGCCAGCCGGCCACTCCCAGCCACAGGCCCCCAGACACAAACAACGGCGCTTTTCCCTGGAAAACAAAACTCGCCTGCCAACTTTTTGATGGCAGATTGCAGGAGCCACTTGGTACTATCAAATCAGACCAACTTGGCACTGGTGCCACCATGGGTCTGGTCACCATCCTGCCTATCGTAGCTTTTCAGGAGCCAGCCGGTCACTCGCAGCCATAGGCACCCAGACACAAAACTCGGCCCGTTTCCCTGGCAAAAAAAAGTAAGCTACCCCGCTTCTGGATGGCAGATTGCAGGACGCACTTGATAGTATCAAACCAGCCCGACTTGGCACTGGTGCCACCTCAGGTCTGGGAACCATGCTGCGTATCGTGGATTCTAATTAGCCATCTGGCCACTCCCAGCCATAGGCCCCCAGACAAAAACCTCGGCCCGTTTCCCTGGCAAACAAAAGTAAGTTATCCCGCTTCTGGAGGGCAGATTGCAGGAGCCACTTTTCACCATCAAACCAGCCCAACTTGGCACTGGTGCCACCTCTGGTCTGGGAACCATCCTGCGTATCGTGGATTCTAAGGAGCCAGCCGGCCACTCCCTGCCACAGGCCCCCAAACACAAACAACGGCGCTTTTCCCTGGATAACAAACTCGCCTGCCAACTTTTTGATGGCAGATTGCAGGAGCCACTTGGTACTATCAAACCAGCCCAACTTGGCACTGGTGCCACCATGGGTCTGGTCACCATCCTGCCTATCGTAGCTTTTCAGGAGCCAGGCGGTCACTCCCAGCCATAGGCCCTGAGACACAAACCTCGGCCCGTATCCCTGGCAAACAAAAGTAAGCTGCCCCGCTTCTGGATGGCAGATTGCAGGACGCACTTGGTACTATCAAACCAGCCCAACTTGGCACTGGTGCCACCTCTGGTCTGGGAACCATGCCGCGTATCGTGGATTCTAAGGAGCCAGCCGGCCACTCCCAGCCACAGGCCCCCAAACAGAAACAACGGCGCTTTTCCCTGGAAAACAAAACTCGCCTGCCAACATTTTCATGGCTTATTGCAGGAGCCACTTGGTACTATCAAATCAGCCCAACTTGGCACTGGTGCCACCATGGGTCTGGTCACCATCCTGCCTATCGTAGCTTTTCAGGAGCCAGCCGGTCACTCCCAGCCATAGGCCCCCAGACAAAAACCTCGGCCCGTTTCCCTGGCAAACAAAAGTAAGCTACCCCGCTTCTGGATGGCAGATTGCAGGAACCACTTTGCACCATCAAACTAGCCCGACTTGGCACTGGTGCCACCTCTGGTCTGGGAACCATGCTGTGTATCGTGGATTCTAAGGAGCCATCCGTCCACTCCCAGACACAGGCCCCCAAACACAAACAACGGCGCTTTTCCCTGGAAAACAAAACTCGCCTGCCAACTTTTTGATGGCAGATTGCAGGAGCCACTTGGTACTATCAAACCAGCCCAACTTGGCACTGGTGCCACCATGGGTCTGGTCACCATCCTGCCTATCGTAGCTTTTCAGGAGCCAGCCGGTCACTCCCAGCCATAGGCCCCCAGACACAAACCTCGGCCCGTTTCCCTGGCAAACAAAAGTAAGCTGCCCCGCTTCTGGATGGCAGATTGCAGGACGCACTTGGTAGTATCAAACCAGCCCGACTTGGCACTGGTGCCACCTCTGGTCTGGGAACCATCCTGCGTATCGTGGATTCTAAGCAGCCAGCCGGCCACTCCCAGCCACAGGCCCCCAAACACAAACAACGGCGCTTTTCCCTGGAAAACAAAACTCGCCTGCCAACATTTTGATGGCAGATTGCAGGAGCCACTTGGTACTATCAAATCAGCCCAACTTGGCACTGGTGCCACCATGCGTTTGGTCACCATCCTGCCTATCGTAGCTTTTCAGGAGCCAGACGGTCACTCCCAGCTATAGGCCCCCAGACAAAAACCTCGGCCCGTTTCCCTGGCATACAAAAGTAAGCTGCCCCGCTTCTGGATGGCAGATTGCAGGAACAACTTGGTACTATCAAACCAGCCCGACTTGGCACTGGTGCCACCTCTGGTCTGGGAACCATCCTGCGTATCGTGGATTCTAAGGAGCCAGCCGGCCACTCCCAGCCACAGGCCCCCAAACACAAACAACGGCGCTTTTCCCTGGAAAACAAAACTCGCCTGCCAACATTTTGATGGCAGATTGCAGGAGCCACTTGGTACTATCAAACCAGCCCAACTTGGCACTGGTGCCACCATGGATCTGGTCACCATCCTGCCTATCGTAGCTTTTCAGGACCTAGCCGGTCACTCCAAGCCATAGGCGCCCAGACAAAAAGCTCGGCCCGTTTCCCTGGCAAACAAAGTAAGCTGCCCCGCTTCTGGATGGCAGATTGCAGGAACCACTTGGTACTATCAAACCAGCCCGACTTGGCACTGGTGCCACCTTGGGTCTGGGAACCATCCTGCGTATCGTGGATTCTAAGGAGCCAGCCGGTCACTCCCAGCCACAGGCCCCCAAACACAATCAACGGCGCTTTTCCCTGGAAAACAAAACTCGCCTGCCAATATTTTGATGGCAGATTGCAGGAGCCACTTGCTACTATCAAATCAGCCCAACTTGGCACTGGTGCCACCATGGGTCTGGTCACCATCCTGCCTATCGTAGCTTTTCAGGAGCCAGCCGGTCCCTCCCTGCCATAGGCCCCCAGAGAAAAACCTCGGCCCGTTTCCCTGGCAAACAAAAGTAAGCTACCCCGCTTCTGGATGGCAGATTGCAGGAGCCACTTTGCACCATCAAACTAGCCCGACTTGGCACTGGTGCCACCTCTGGTCTGGGAACCATCCTGCGTATCGTTCATTGTAAGGAGCCAGCCGGCCACTCCAGCCACAGGCCCCCAGACACAAACAACGGCGCTTTTCCCTGGAAAACAAAACTCGCCTGCCAACTTTTAGATGGCAGATTGCAGGAGCCACTTGGTACTGTCAAATCAGCCCAACTTGGCACTGGTGCCACCATGGGTCTGGTCACCATCGTGCCTATCGTAGCTTTTCAGGACCTAGCAGGTCACTCCCAGCCATAGGCGCCCAGACACAAAGCTCGGCCCGTTTCCCTGGCAAACAAAAGTAAGCTGCCCCGCTTCTGGATGGCAGATTTCCGGAGCCACTTGGTACTATCAAACCAGCCCGACTTGGCACTGGTGCCACCTCTGGTCTGGGAACCATGCTGCGTATCGTGGATTCTAAGGAGCCAGCCGTCCACTCCCAGCCACAGGCCCCCAAACACAAACAACGGCACTTTTCCCTGGAAAACAAAACTCGCCTGCCAACATTTTGATGGCAGATTGCAGGAGCCACTTGCTACTATCAAATCAGCCCATCTTGGCACTGGTGCCACCATGGGTCTGGTCACCATCCTGCCTATCGTAGGTGTTCAGGCGCCAGCCGGTCACTCCCAGCCATAGGCCCCCAGAGAAAAACCTCGGCCCGTTTCCCTGGCAAACAAAAGTAAGCTGCCCCGCTTCTGGATGGCAGATTGCAGGAGCCACTTTGCACCATCAAACCAGCCCAACTTGGCACTGGTGCCACCTCTGGTCTGGGAACCATGCTGTGTATCGTGGATTCCAATTAGCAAGCCGGCCACTCCCAGCCACAGGCCTCCAAACACAAACAACGGCGCTTTTCCCTGGATAACAAAACTCGCCTGCCAACTTTTTGATGGCAGATTGCAGGAGCCACTTGGTACTATCAAACCAGCCCAACTTGGCACTGGTGCCACCATGGGTCTGGTCACCATCCTGCCTATCGTAGCTTTTCAGGACCTAGACGGTCACTCCCAGCCATAGGCCCCGTGACACAAAGCGCGGCCCGTTTCCCTGGCAAACAAAAGTAAGCTGTCCCGCTTCTGGATGGCAGATTGCAGGATCCACTAGGTATTATCAAACCAGCATGACTTGGCACTGGTGCCACCTCTGGTCTGGGAACCATCCTGCGTATCGTGGATTCTAAGCAGCCAGCCGGCCACTCCCAGCCACAGGCCCCCAAACACAAACAACGGCGCTTTTCCCTGGAAAACAAAACTCGCCTGCCAACATTTTGATGGCAGATTGCAGGAGCCACTTGGTACTATCAAACCAGCCCAACTTGGCACTGGTGCCACCATGGGTCTGGTCACCATCCTGCCTATCGTAGCTTTTCAGGAGCCAGCCGGTCCCTCCAAGCCATAGGCCCCCAGACAAAAACCTCGGCCCGTTTCCCTGGCAAAGAAAAATAAGCTACCCCGCTTTTGGATGGCACATTGCAGGAGCCACTTTGCACCATCAAACCAGCCCGACTTGGCACTGGTGCCACCTCTGGTCTGGGAACCATCCTGCGTATCGTGGATTCTAATTAGCCATCCGTCCACACCCAGCCACAGGCCCCCAAACAAAAACAACGGCGCTTTTCCCTGGAAAACAAAACTCGCCTGCCAAATTTTGATGGCAGATTGCCGGAGCCACTGGGTACTATCAAACCAGCCCAACTTGACACTGGTGCCACCATGGGTCTGGTCACCATCCTGCCTATCGTAGCTTTTCAGGAGCCAGCCGGTCACTCCCAGCCATAGGCCCCCAGACAAAAAGCTCGGACTGTTTCCCTGGCAAACAAAAGTAAGTTATTCCGCTACTGGATGGCAGATTGCAGGAGCCACTTTTCACCATCAAACCAGCCTGACTTGGCACTGGTGCCACCTCTGGTCTGGGAACCATGCTGCGTATCGTGGATTCTAAGGAGCCAGCCGGCCACTCCCAGCCACAGGCCCTCAAACAAAAACAATGGCGCATTTCCCTGGATAACAAACTCGCCTGCCAACTTTTTGATGGCAGATTGCAGGAGCCACTTGGTACTATCAAACCAGCCCAACTTGGCACTGGTGCCACCATGGGTCTGGTCACCATCCTGCCTATCGTAGCTTTTCAGGAGCCAGCCGGTCACTCCCAGCCATAGGCCCCCAGACACAAACCTCGGCCCGTTTCCCTGGCAAACAAAAGTAAGCTACCCCGCTTCTGGATGGCAGATTGCAGGACGCACTTGGTACTATCAAACCAGCCCAACTTGGCACTGGTGCCACCTCTGGTCTGGGAACCATGCTGCGTATCGTGGATTCTAATTAGCCATCTGGCCACTCCCACCCACAGGCCCCCAAACAAAAACAACGGCGCTTTTCCCTGGAAAACAAACCTCGCCTGCCAAATTTTGATGGCAGATTGCCGGAGCCACTTGGTACTATCAAACCAGCCCAACTTGACACTGGTGCCACCATGGGTCTGGTCACCATCCTGCCTATCGTAGCTTTTCAGGAGCCAGCCGGTCACTCCCAGCCATAGGCCCCCAGACAAAAAACTTGGCCCGTTTCCCTGCCAAACAAAAGTAAGTTATCCCGCTTCTGGATGGCAGATTGCAGGAGCCACTTTTCACCATCAAACCAGCCCGACTTGGCACTGGTGCCACCTCTGGTCTGGGAACCATGCTGTGTATCGTGGATTCTAAGGAGCCAGCCGGCCACTCCCAGCCACAGGCCCCCAAACACAAACCACAGCGCTTTTCCCTGGAAAACAAAACTCGCCTGCCAACTTTTTGATGGCAGATTGCAGGAGCCACTTGCTACTATCAAACCAGCCCAACTTGGCACTGGTGCCACCATGGATCTGGTCACCATCCTGCCTATCGTAGCTTTTCAGGAGCCAGCCGGTCCCTCCCTGCCATAGGCCCCCAGAGAAAAACCTCGGCCCGTTTCCCTGGCAAACAAAAGTAAGCTACCCCGCTTCTGGATGGCAGATTGCAGGAGCCACTTTGCACCATCAAACTAGCCCGACTTGGCACTGGTGCCACCTCAGGTCTGGGAACCATCCTGCGTATCGTTCATTCTAACGAGCCAGCCGGCCACTCCAAGCCACAGGCCCCCAGACACAAACAACGGCGCTTTTCCCTGGAAAACAAAACTCGCCTGCCAACTTTTTGATGGCAGATTGCAGGAGCCACTTGGTACTATCAAATCAGACCAACTTGGCACTGGTGCCACCATGGGTCTGGTCACCATCCTGCCTATCGTAGCTTTTCAGGAGCCAGCCGGTCACTCGCAGCCATAGGCCCCCAGACACAAAACTCGGCCCGTTTCCCTGGCAAACAAAAGTAAGCTACCCCGCTTCTGGATGGCAGATTGCAGGACGCACTTGATAGTATCAAACCAGCCCGACTTGGCACTGGTGCCACCTCAGGTCTGGGAACCATGCTGCGTATCGTAGATTCTAATTAGCCATCTGGCCACTCCCAGCCATAGGCCCCCAGACAAAAACCTCGGCCCGTTTCCCTGGCAAACAAAAGTAAGTTATCCCGCTTCTGGATGGCAGATTGCAGGAGCCACTTTTCACCATCAAACCAGCCCAACTTGGCACTGGTGCCACCTCTGGTCTGGGAACCATCCTGCGTATCGTGGATTCTAAGGAGCCAGCCGGCCACTCCCTGCCACAGGCCCCCAAACACAAACAACGGCGCTTTTCCCTGGATAACAAACTCGCCTGCCAACTTTTTGATGGCAGATTGCAGGAGCCACTTGGTACTATCAAACCAGCCCAACTTGGCACTGGTGCCACCATGGGTCTGGTCACCATCCTGCCTATCGTAGCTTTTCAGGAGCCAGGCGGTCACTCCCAGCCATAGGCCCTGAGACACAAACCTCGGCCCGTATCCCTGGCAAACAAAAGTAAGCTGCCCCGCTTCTGGATGGCAGATTGCAGGACGCACTTGGTACTATCAAACCAGCCCAACTTGGCACTGGTGCCACCTCTGGTCTGGGAACCATGCCGCGTATCGTGGATTCTAAGGAGCCAGCCGGCCACTCCCAGCCACAGGCCCCCAAACAGAAACAATGGCGCTTTTCCCTGGAAAACAAAACTCGCCTGCCAACTTTTTCATGGCTGATTGCAGGAGCCACTTGGTACTATCAAATCAGCCCAACTTGGCACTGGTGCCACCATGGGTCTGGTCACCATCCTGCCTATCGTAGCTTTTCAGGAGCCAGCCGGTCACTCCCAGCCATAGGCCCCCAGACACAAACCTCGGCCCGTTTCCCTGGCAAACAAAAGTAAGCTACCCCGCTTCTGGATGGCAGATTGCAGGAACCACTTTGCACCATCAAACTAGCCCGACTTGGCACTGGTGCCACCTCTGGTCTGGGAACCATGCTGCGTATCGTGGATTCTAAGGAGCCATCCGTCCACTCCCAGACACAGGCCCCCAAACACAAACAACGGCGCTTTTCCCTGGAAAACAAAACTCGCCTGCCAACTTTTTGATGGCAGATTGCAGGAGCCACTTGGTACTATCAAACCAGCCCAACTTGGCACTGGTGCCACCATGGGTCTGGTCACCATCCTGCCTATCGTAGCTTTTCAGGAGCAAGCCGGTCACTCCCAGCCATAGGCCCCCAGACACAAACCTCGGCCCGTTTCCCTGGCAAACAAAAGTAAGCTGCCCCGCTTCTGGATGGCAGATTGCAGGACGCACTTGGTAGTATCAAACCAGCCCGACTTGGCACTGGTGCCACCTCTGGTCTGGGAACCATCCTGCGTATCGTGGATTCTAAGCAGCCAGCCGGCCACTCCCAGCCACAGGCCCCCAAACACAAACAACGGCGCTTTTCCCTGGAAAACAAAACTCGCCTGCCAACATTTTGATGGCAGATTGCAGGAGCCACTTGGTACTATCAAATCAGCCCAACTTGGCACTGGTGCCACCATGCGTTTGGTCACCATCCTGCCTATCGTAGCTTTTCAGGAGCCAGACGGTCACTCCCAGCTATAGGCCCCCAGACAAAAACCTCGGCCCGTTTCCCTGGCATACAAAAGTAAGCTGCCCCGCTTCTGGATGGCAGATTGCAGGAACAACTTGGTACTATCAAACCAGCCCGACTTGGCACTGGTGCCACCTCTGGTCTGGGAACCATCCTGCGTATCGTGGATTCTAAGGAGCCAGCCGGCCACTCCCAGCCACAGGCCCCCAAACACAAACAACGGCGCTTTTCCCTGGAAAACAAAACTCGCCTGCCAACATTTTGATGGCAGATTGCAGGAGCCACTTGGTACTATCAAACCAGCCCAACTTGGCACTGGTGCCACCAT
The DNA here is from genome assembly GCF_035770615.1 of Melospiza melodia melodia. Classification (NCBI taxonomy): domain Eukaryota; kingdom Metazoa; phylum Chordata; class Aves; order Passeriformes; family Passerellidae; genus Melospiza; species Melospiza melodia. The sequence goes on along the minus strand of NC_086195.1, from coordinate 42,615,422 downwards.
GGATCTGGTCACCATCCTGCCTATCGTAGCTTTTCAGGGCCTAGCCGGTCACTCCAAGCCATAGGCGCCCAGACAAAAAGCTCGGCCCGTTTCCCTGGCAAACAAAGTAAGCTGCCCCGCTTCTGGATGGCAGATTGCAGGAACCACTTGGTACTATCAAACCAGCAAAACTTGGCACTGGTGCCACCTTGGGTCTGGGAACCATTCTGCGTATCGTGGATTCTAAGGAGCCAGCCGGTCACTCCCAGCCACAGGCCCCCAAACACAAACAACGGCGCTTTTCCCTGGAAAACAAAACTCGCCTGCCAATATTTTGATGGCAGATTGCAGGAGCCACTTGCTACTATCAAATCAGCCCAACTTGGCACTGGTGCCACCATGGGTCTGGTCACCATCCTGCCTATCGTAGCTTTTCAGGAGCCAGCCGGTCCCTCCCTGCCATAGGCCCCCAGAGAAAAACCTCGGCCCGTTTCCCTGGCAAACAAAAGTAAGCTACCCCGCTTCTGGATGGCAGATTGCAGGAGCCACTTTGCACCATCAAACTAGCCCGACTTGGCACTGGTGCCACCTCAGGTCTGGGAACCATCCTGCGTATCGTTCATTCTAACGAGCCAGCCGGCCACTCCAGCCACAGGCCCCCAGACACAAACAACGGCGCTTTTCCCTGGAAAACAAAACTCGCCTGCCAACTTTTAGATGGCAGATTGCAGGAGCCACTTGGTACTGTCAAATCAGCCCAACTTGGCACTGGTGCCACCATGGGTCTGGTCACCATCCTGCCTATCGTAGCTTTTCAGGACCTAGCAGGTCACTCCCAGCCATAGGCGCCCAGACACAAAGCTCGGCCCGTTTCCCTGGCAAACAAAAGTAAGCTGCCCCGCTTCTGGATGGCAGATTTCCGGAGCCACTTGGTACTATCAAACCAGCCCGACTTGGCACTGGTGCCACCTCTGGTCTGGGAACCATGCTGCGTATCGTGGATTCTAAGGAGCCATCCGTCCACTCCCAGCCACAGGCCCCCAAACACAAACAACGGCGCTTTTCCCTGGAAAACAAAACTCGCCTGCCAACATTTTGATGGCAGATTGCAGGAGCCACTTGCTACTATCAAATCAGCCCATCTTGGCACTGGTGCCACCATGGGTCTGGTCACCATCCTGCCTATCGTAGGTGTTAAGGCGCCAGCCGGTCACTCCCAGCCATAGGCCCCCAGAGAAAAACCTCGGCCCGTTTCCCTGGCAAACAAAAGTAAGCTGCCCCGCTTCTGGATGGCAGATTGCAGGAGCCACTTTGCACCATCAAACCAGCCCAACTTGGCACTGGTGCCACCTCTGGTCTGGGAACCATGCTGTGTATCGTGGATTCCAATTAGCAAGCCGGCCACTCCCAGCCACAGGCCTCCAAACACAAACAACGGCGCTTTCCCCTGGAAAACATAACTCGCCTGCCAACTTTTTGATGGCAGATTGCAGGAGCCACTTGGTACTATCAAACCAGCCCAACTTGGCACTGGTGCCACCATGGGTCTGGTCACCATCCTGCCTATCGTAGCTTTTCAGGACCTAGACGGTCACTCCCAGCCATAGGCCCCGTGACACAAAGCGCGGCCCGTTTCCCTGGCAAACAAAAGTAAGCTGTCCCGCTTCTGGATGGCAGATTGCAGGATCCACTAGGTATTATCAAACCAGCCCGACTTGGCACTGGTGCCACCTCTGGTCTGGGAACCATGCTGCGTATCGTGGATTCTAAGGAGCCAGCCGGCCACTCCCAGCCACAGGCCCCCAAACACAAACAACGGCGCATTTCCCTGGATAACAAACTCGCCTGCCAACTTTTTGATGGCAGATTGCAGGAGCCACTTGGTACTATCAAACCAGCCCAACTTGGCACTGGTGCCACCATGGGTCTGGTCACCATCCTGCCTATCGTAGCTTTTCAGGAGCCAGCCGGTCACTCCCAGCCATAGGCCCCGAGACACAAACCTCGGCCCGTTTCCCTGGCAAACAAAAGTAAGCTACCCCGCTTCTGGATGGCAGATTGCAGGACGCACTTGGTACTATCAAACCAGCCCAACTTGGCACTGGTGCCACCTCTGGTCTGGGAACCATGCTGCGTATCGTGGATTCTAAGGAGCCAGCCGGCCACTCCCAGCCACAGGCCCCCAAACAAATCAACGGCGCTTTTCCCTGGAAAACAAAACTCGCCTGCCAACATTTTGATGGCAGATTGCAGGAGCCACTTGGTACTATCAAATCAGCCCAACTTGGCACTGGTGCCACCATGGGTCTGGTCACCATCCTGCCTATCTTAGCTCTTCAGGAGCCAGCCGGTCACTCCCAGCCATAGGCCCCCAGACACAAACCTCGGCCCGTTTCCCTGGCAAACAAAAGTAAGCTGCCCCGCTTCTGGATGGCAGATTGCAGGAGCCACTTGGTACTATCAAACCAGCCCAACTTGGCACTGGTGCCACCTTGGGTCTGGGAACCATCCTGCGTATCGTGGATTCTAAGGAGCCAGCCGGCCACTCCCAGCCACAGGCCCCCAAACACAAACCACAGCGCTTTTCCCTGGAAAACAAAACCCGCCTGCCGACATTTTGATGGCAGATTGCAGGAGCCACTTGCTACTATCAAATCAGCCCAACTTGGCACTGGTGCCACCATGGGTCTGGTCACCATCCTGCCTATCGTAGCTTTTCAGGAGCCAGCCGGTCACTCCCAGTCATAGGCCCCCAGACACAAACCTCGGCCCGTTTCCCTGGCAAACAAAAGTAAGCTGCCCCGCTTCTGGATGGCAGATTGTAGGACGCACTTGGTACTATCAAACCAGCCCGACTTGGCACTGGTGCCACCTCTGGTCTGGGAACCATGGTGCGTATCGTGAATTCTAAGGAGCCAGCCGGCCACTCCCAGCCATAGGCACCCAAACACAAACAACGGCGCTTTTCCCTGGAAAACAAAACTCGCCTGCCAACTTTTTGATGGCAGATTGCAGGAGCCACTTGGTACTATCAAACCAGCTCAACTTGGCACTGGTGCCACCATGGGTCTGCTCACCATCCTGCCTATCGTAGCTTTTCAGGAGCCAGACGGTCACTCGCAGCCATAGGCCCCCAGACAAAAACCTCGGCCCGTTTCCCTGGCAAACAAAAGTAAGCTGCCCCGCTTCTGCATGGCAGATTGCAGGAGCTATTTAGTACTATCAAACCAGCCCGACTTGGCACTGGTGCCACCATGGGTCTGGTCACCATCCTGCCTATCGTAGCTTTTCAGGAGCCAGCCGGTCACTCCCAGCCATAGGCCCCCAGACAAAAACCTCGGCCCGTTTCCCTGGCAAACAAAAGTAAGTTATCCCGCTTCTGGATGGCAGATTGCAGGAGCCACTTTTCACCATCAAACCAGCCCAACTTGGCACTGGTGCCACCTCTGGTCTGGGAACCATCCTGCGTATCGTGGATTCTAAGGAGCCAGCCGGCCACTCCCTGCCACAGGCCCCCAAACACAAACAACGGCGCTTTTCCCTGGATAACAAACTCGCCTGCCAACTTTTTGATGGCAGATTGCAGGAGCCACTTGGTACTATCAAACCAGCCCAACTTGGCACTGGTGCCACCATGGGTCTGGTCACCATCCTGCCTATCGTAGCTTTTCAGGAGCCAGGCGGTCACTCCCAGCCATAGGCCCTGAGACACAAACCTCGGCCCGTATCCCTGGCAAACAAAAGTAAGCTACCCCGCTTCTGGATGGCAGATTGCAGGAGCCACTTGGTACTATCAAACCAGCCCAACTTGGCACTGGTGCCACCTCTGGTCTGGGAACCATGCCGCGTATCGTGGATTCTAAGGAGCCAGCCGGCCACTCCCAGCCACAGGCCCCCAAACAGAAACAACGGCGCTTTTCCCTGGAAAACAAAACTCGCCTGCCAACTTTTTCATGGCAGATTTCCGGAGCCACTTGGTACTATCAAATCAGCCCAACTTGGCACTGGTGCCACCATGGGTCTGGTCACCATCCTGCCTATCGTAGCTTTTCAGGAGCCAGGCGGTCACTCCCAGCCATAGGCCCCCAGACACAAACCTCGGCCCGTTTCCCTGGCAAACAAAAGTAAGCTACCCCGCTTCTGGATGGCAGATTGCAGGAACCACTTTGCACCATCAAACTAGCCCGACTTGGCACTGGTGCCACCTCTGGTCTGGGAACCATGCTGCGTATCGTGGATTCTAAGGAGCCATCCGTCCACTCCCAGACACAGGCCCCCAAACACAAACAACGGCGCTTTTCCCTGGAAAACAAAACTCGCCTGCCAACTTTTTGATGGCAGATTGCAGGAGCCACTTGGTACTATCAAACCAGCCCAACTTGGCACTGGTGCCACCATGGGTCTGGTCACCATCCTGCCTATCGTAGCTTTTCAGGAGCCAGCCGGTCACTCGCAGCCATAGGCCCCCAGACACAAACCTCGGCCCGTTTCCCTGGCAAACAAAAGTAAGCTGCCCCGCTTCTGGATGGCAGATTGCAGGACGCACTTGGTAGTATCAAACCAGCCCGACTTGGCACTGGTGCCACCTCTGGTCTGGGAACCATCCTGCGTATCGTGGATTCCTAGCAGCCAGCCGGCCACTCCCAGCCACAGGCCCCCAAACACAAACAACGGCGCTTTTCCCTGGAAAACAAAACTCGCCTGCCGACATTTTGATGGCAGATTGCAGGAGCCACTTGGTACTATCAAATCAGCCCAACTTGGCACTGGTGCCACCATGCGTTTGGTCACCATCCTGCCTATCGTAGCTTTTCAGGAGCCAGACGGTCACTCCCAGCTATAGGCCCCCAGACAAAAACCTCGGCCCGTTTCCCTGGCATACAAAAGTAAGCTGCCCCGCTTCTGGATGGCAGATTGCAGGAACAACTTGGTACTATCAAACCAGCCCGACTTGGCACTGGTGCCACCTCTGGTCTGGGAACCATCCTGCGTATCGTGGTTCTAAGGAGCCATCCGTCCACTCCCAGCCACAGGCCCCCAAACACAAACAACGGCGCTTTTCCCTGGAAAACAAAACTCGCCTGCCAACTTTTTGATGGCAGATTGCAGGAGCCACTTGGTACTATCAAACCAGCCCAACTTGGCACTGGTGCCACCATGGATCTGGTCACCATCCTGCCTATCGTAGCTTTTCAGGACCTAGCCGGTCACTCCAAGCCATAGGCGCCCAGACAAAAAGCTCGGCCCGTTTCCCTGGCAAACAAAGTAAGCTGCCCCGCTTCTGGATGGCAGATTGCAGGACGCACTTGGTACTATCAAACCAGCCCGACTTGGCACTGGTGCCGCCTTGGGTCTGGGAACCATCCTGCGTATCGTGGATTCTAAGGAGCCAGCCGGTCACTCCCAGCCACAGGCCCCCAAACACAAACCACAGCGCTTTTCCCTGGAAAACAAAACTCGCCTGCCAATATTTTGATGGCAGATTGCAGGAGCCACTTGGTACTATCAAATCAGCCCAACTTGGCACTGGTGCCACCATGGGTCTGGTCACCATCCTGCCTATCGTAGCTTTTCAGGAGCCAGCCGGTCCCTCCCTGCCATAGGCCCCCAGAGAAAAACTTTGGCCCGTTTCCCTGGCAAACAAAAGTAAGCTGCCCCGCTTCTGGATGGCAGATTGCAGGAGCCACTTTGCACCATCAAACTAGCCCGACTTGGCACTGGTGCCACCTCAGGTCTGGGAACCATCCTGCGTATCGTTCATTCTAAGGAGCCAGCCGGCCACTCCAGCCACAGGCCCCCAGACACAAACAACGGCGCTTTTCCCTGGAAAACAAAACTCGCCTGCCAACTTTTAGATGGCAGATTGCAGGAGCCACTTGGTACTGTCAAATCAGCCCAACTTGGCACTGGTGCCACCATGGGTCTGGTCACCATCCTGCCTATCGTAGCTTTTCAGGACCTAGCAGGTCACTCCCAGCCATAGGCGCCCAGACACAAAGCTCGGCCCGTTTCCTTGGCAAACAAAAGTAAGCTGCCCCGCTTCTGGATGGCAGATTTCCGGAGCCACTTGGTACTATCAAACCATCCCGACTTGGCACTGGTGCCACCTCTGGTCTGGGAACCATGCTGCGTATCGTTCATTCTAAGGAGCCATCCGTCCACTCCCAGCCACAGGCCCCCAAACACAAACAACGGCGCTTTTCCCTGGAAAACAAAACTCGCCTGCCAACATTTTGATGGCAGATTGCAGGAGCCACTTGCTACTATCAAATCAGCCCATCTTGGCACTGGTGCCACCATGGGTCTGGTCACCATCCTGCCTATCGTAGGTGCTCAGGCGCCAGCCGGTCACTCCCAGCCATAGGCCCCCAGAGAAAAACCTCGGCCCGTTTCCCTGGCAAACAAAAGTAAGCTGCCCCGCTTCTGGATGGCAGATTGCAGGAGCCACTTTGCACCATCAAACCAGCCCAACTTGGCACTTGTGCCACCTCTGGTCTGGGAACCATGCTGTGTATCGTGGATTCCAATTAGCAAGCCGGCCACTCCCAGCCACAGGCCTCCAAACACAAACAACGGCGCTTTTCCCTGGAAAACAAAACTCGCCTGCCAACTTTTTGATGGCAGATTGCAGGAGCCACTTGGTACTATCAAACCAGCCCAACTTGGCACTGGTGCCACCATGGGTCTGGTCACCATCCTGCCTATCGTAGCTTTTCAGTACCTAGACGGTCACTCCCAGCCATAGGCCCCGTGACACAAAGCTCGGCCCGTTTCCCTGGCAAACAAAAGTAAGCTGTCCCGCTTCTGGATGGCAGATTGCAGGATCCACTAGGTATTATCAAACCAGCCCGACTTGGCACTGGTGCCACCTCTGGTCTGGGAACCATCCTGCGTATCGTGGATTCTAAGCAGCCAGCCGGCCACTCCCAGCCACAGGCCCCCAAACACAAACAACGGCGCTTTTCCCTGGAAAACAAAACTCGCCTGCCAACATTTTGATGGCAGATTGCAGGAGCCACTTGGTACTATCAAACCAGCCCAACTTGGCACTGGTGCCACCATGGGTCTGGTCACCATCCTGCCTATCGTAGCTTTTCAGGAGCCAGCCGGTCACTCCAAGCCATAGGCCCCCAGACACAAACCTCGGCCCGTTTCCCTGGCAAAGAAAAATAAGCTACCCCGCTTCTGGATGGCACATTGCAGGAGCCACTTTGCACCATCAAACCAGCCCGACTTGGCACTGGTGCCACCTCTGGTCTGGGAACCATCCTGCGTATCGTGGATTCTAATTAGCCATCCGTCCACTCCCAGCCACAGGCCCCCAAACAAAAACAACGGCGCTTTTCCCTGGAAAACAAAACTCGCCTGCCAAATTTTGATGGCAGATTGCCGGAGCCACTGGGTACTATCAAACCAGCCCAACTTGACACTGGTGCCACCATGGGTCTGGTCACCATCCTGCCTATCGTAGCTTTTCAGGAGCCAGCCGGTCACTCCCAGCCATAGGCCCCCAGACAAAAAGCTCGGACCGTTTCCCTGGCAAACAAAAGTAAGTTATTCCGCTACTGGATGGCAGATTGCAGGAGCCACTTTTCACCATCAAACCAGCCCGACTTGGCACTGGTGCCACCTCTGGTCTGGGAACCATGCTGCGTATCGTGGATTCTAAGCAGCCAGCCGGCCACTCCCAGCCACAGGCCCCCAAACAAAAACAACGGCGCATTTCCCTGGATAACAAACTCGCCTGCCAACTTTTTGATGGCAGATTGCAGGAGCCACTTGGTACTATCAAACCAGCCCAACTTGGCACTGGTGCCACCATGGGTCTGGTCACCATCCTGCCTATCGTAGCTTTTCAGGAGCCAGCCGGTCACTCCCAGCCATAGGCCCCGAGACACAAACCTCGGCCCGTTTCCCTGGCAAACAAAAGTAAGCTACCCCGCTTCTGGATGGCAGATTGCAGGACGCACTTGGTACTATCAAACCAGCCCAACTTGGCACTGGTGCCACCTTGGGTCTGGGAACCATCCTGCGTATCGTGGATTCTAAGGAGCCAGCCGGTCACTCCCAGCCACAGGCCCCCAAACAGAAACCACAGCGCTTTTCCCTGGAAAACAAAACCCGCCTGCCGACATTTTGATGGCAGATTGCAGGAGCCACTTGCTACTATCAAATCAGCCCAACTTGGCACTGGTGCCACCATGGGTCTGGTCACCATCCTGCCTATCGTAGCTTTTCAGGAGCCAGCCGGTCACTCCCAGCCATAGGCCCCCAGACACAAAGCTCGGCCCGTTTCCCTGGCAAACAAAAGTAAGCTGCCCCGCTTCTGCATGGCAGATTATAGGAGTTATTTAGTACTATCAAACGAGCCCGACTTGGCACTGGTGCCACCTCAGGTCTGGGAACCATCCTGCGTATCGTGGATTCTAAGGAGCCAGCCGGCCACTCCCAGCCACAGGCCCCCAAACACAAACAACGGCGCTTTTCCCTGGAAAACAAAAATCGCCTGCGAAATTTTGATGGCAGATTGCAGGAGCCACTTGGTACTATCAAATCAGCCCAACTTGGGACTGGTGCCACCATGGGTCTGGTCACCATCCTGCCTATCGTAGCTTTTCAGGAGCCAGCCGGCCACTCCCAGCCATAGGCCCCCAGACAAAAACCTCGGCCCGTTTCCATGGCATACAAAAGTAAGCTGCCCTGCTTCTGGATGGCAGATTGCAGGAACCACTTGGTACTATCAAACCAGCAAAACTTGGCACTGGTGCCACCTTGGGTCTGGATACCATGCTGCGTATCGTGGATTCTAAGGAGCCAGCCGGCCACTCCCAGCCACAGGCCCCCAAACACAAACAACGGCGCTTTTCCCTGGGAAACAAAATTCTCCTGCCAACATTTTGATGGGAGATTGCAGGAGCCACTTGGTTTTATCAAATCAGACCAACTTGGCACTGGTGCCACCATGGGTCTGGTCACCATCCTGCCTATCGTAGCTTTTCAGGAGCCAGTCGGTCACTCCCAGCCATAGGCCCCCAGACACAAACCTCGGCCCGTTTCCCTGACAAACAAAAGTAAGTTATCCCGCTTCTGGATGGCAGATTCCAGGAGCCACTTGGTACTATCAAACCAGCCCGACTTGGCACTGGTGCCACCATGGGTCTGGTCACCATCCTGCCTATCGTGGATTCTAATTAGCCATCCGTCCACTCCCAGCCACAGGCCCCCAAACAAAACCAACGGCGCTTTTCCCTGGAAAACAAAACTCGTCTGCCAACTTTTTGATGGCAGATTGCCAGAGCCACTTGGTACTATCAAACCAGCCCAACTTGGCACTGGTGCCACCTTGGGTCTGGGAACCATGCTGCGTATCGTGGATTATAAGGAGCCAGCTGGCCACTCCCAGCCACAGGCCCCCAAACAAAAACCACAGCGCTTTTCCCTGGAAAACAAAATTCGCCGGCCAACTTTTTGATGGCAGATTGCAGGAGCCACTTGGTACTATCAAATCAGCCCAACTTGGCACTGGTGCCACCATGGGTCTGGTCACCATCCTGCTTATCGTAGCTTTTCAGGAGCCAGCCGGTCACTCCCAGCCATAGGCGCCCAGACACAATGCTCTGCCCTTTTCCCTGGCAAACCAAAGTAAGCTGCCCCGCTTCTGGATGGCAGATTGCAGGAACAACTTGGTACTATAAAACCAGCCCGACTTGGCACTGGTGCCACCTCTGGTCTGGGAACCATGCTGCGTATCGTGGATTCTAAGGAGCCAGCCGGCCACTCCCAGCCACAGGCCCCCAAACAAAAACAACGGCGCTTTTGCCTGGAAAACAAAACTCGCCTGCCAAATTTTTGATGGCAGATTGCAGGAGCCACTTGGTACTATCAAACCAGCCCAACTTGACACTGGTGCCACCATGGGTCTGGTCACCATCCTGCCTATCTTAGCTTTTCAGGAGCCAGCCGGTCACTCCCAGCCATAGGCCCACAGACACAAATCTCGGCCCGTTTCCCTGGCAAACAAAAGTAAGCTTCCCCGCTTCTGGATGGCAGATTGCAGGAGCCACTTGGTACTATCAAACCAGCCCAACTTGGCACTGGTGCCACCTTGGGTCTGGGAACCATCCTGCGTATCGTGGATTCTAAGGAGCCAGCCGGTCACTCCCAGCCACAGGCCCCCAAACACAAACCACAGCGCTTTTCCCTGGAAAACAAACCCGCCTGCCGACATTTTGATGGCAGATTGCAGGAGCCACTTGCTGCTATCAAATCAGCCCAACTTGGCACTGGTGCCACCATGGGTCTGGTCACCATCCTGCCTATCGTAGCTTTTCAGGAGCCAGCCGGTCACTCCCAGCCATAGGCCCCCAGACACAAAGCTCGGCCCGTTTCCCTGGCAAACAAAAGTAAGCTGCCCCGCTTCTGGATGGCAGATTGTAGGACGCACTTGGTACTATCAAACCAGCCCGACTTGGCACTGGTGCCACCTCTGGTCTGGGAACTATGGTGCGTATCGTGGATTCTAAGGAGCCAGTCGGCCACTCCCAGCCATAGGCACCCAAACACAAACAACGGCGCTTTTCCCTGGAAAACAAAACTCGCCTGCCAACTTTTTGATGGCAGATTGCAGGAGCCACTTGGTACTATCAAACCAGCTCAACTTGGCACTGGTGCCACCATGGGTCTGCTCACCATCCTGCCTATCGTAGCTTTTCAGGAGCCAGACGGTCACTCGCAGCCATAGGCCCCCAGACAAAAACCTCGGCCTGTTTCCCTGGCAAACAAAAGTAAGCTGCCCCGCTTCTGCATGGCAGATTGCAGGAGCTATTTAGTACTATCAAACCAGCCCGACTTGGCACTGGTGCCACCTCAGGTCTGGGAACCATCCTGCGTATCGTGGATTCTAAGGAGCCAGCCGGCCACTCCCACCCACAGGCCCCCAAACACAAACAACGGCGCTTTTCCCTGGAAAACAAAACTCGCCTGCCAAATTTTGACGGCAGATTGCAGGAGCCACTTGGTACTATCAAATCAGCCCAACTTGAGACTGGTGCCACCATGGGTCTGGTCACCATCCTGCCTATCGTAGCTTTTCAGGAGCCAGCCGGTCACTCCCAGCCATAGGCCCCCAGACAAAAACCTCGGCCCGTTTCCCTGACAAACAAAAGTAAGTTATCCCGCTTCTGGATGGCAGATTCCAGGAGCCACTTGGTACTATCAAACCAGCCCGACTTGGCACTGGTGCCACCATGGGTCTGGTCACCATCCTGCGTATCGTGGATTCTAATTAGCCATCCGTCCACTCCCAGCCACAGGCCCCCAAACAAAAACAACGGCGCTTTTCCCTGGAAAACAAAACTCGTCTGCCAACTTTTTGATGGCAGATTGCCAGAGCCACTTGGTACTATCAAACCAGCCCAACTTGGCACTGGTGCCACCTTGGGTCTGAGATCCATGCTGCGTATCGTGGATTATAAGGATCCAGCCGGCCACTCCCAGCCACAGGCCCCCAAACACAAACCACAGCGCTTTTCCCTGGAAAACAAAACTCGCCTGCCAACTTTTTGATGGCAGATTGCAGGAGCCACTTGGTACTATCAAATCAGCCCAACTTGGCACTGGTGCCACCATGGGTCTGGTCACCATCCTGCTTATCGTAGCTTTTCAGGAGCCAGCCGGTCACTCCCAGCCATAGGCGCCCAGACACAATGCTCTGCCCTTTTCCCTGGCAAACCAAAGTAAGCTGCCCCGCTTCTGGATGGCAGATTGCAGGAACCACTTTTCACCATCAAATAGCCCGACTTGGAACTGGAGCCACCTCTGGTCTGGGAACCATGCTGTGTATCGTGGATTCTAAGGAGCCAGCCGGCCACTCCCAGCCACAGGCCCCCAAACACAAACAACGGCGCTTTTCCCTGGAAAACAAAACTCGCCTGACAACTTTTTGATGGCAGATTGCAGGAGCCACTTGCTACTATCAAATCAGCCCAACTTGGCACTGGTGCCACCATGGGTCTGGTCACCATCCTGCCTATCGTAGCTTTTCAGGAGCCAGCCGGTCACTCCCAGCCATAGGCTCCCAGACCAAAACCTCGGCCCGTTTCCCTGGCAAACAAAAGTAAGCTGCCCCGCTTCTGGATGGCAGATTGCAGGAACCACTTGGTACTATAAAACCAGCCCGACTTGGCACTGGTGCCACCTCTGGTCTGGGAACCATGCTGCGTATCGTGGATTCTAAGGAGCCAGCCGGCCACTCCCAGCCAAAGGCCCCCAAACACAAACAACGGCGCTTTTCCCTGGAAAACAAAACTCGCCTGCCAACGTTTTGATGGCAGATTGCAGGAGCCACTTGGTACTATCAAACCAGCCCAACTTGGCACTGGTGCCACCATGGGTCTGGTCACCATCCTGCCTACCTTAGCTTTTCAGGACCTAGCCGGTCACTCCCAGCCATAGGCCCCCAGACACAAATCTCGACCCGTTTCCCTGGCAAACAAAAGCAAGCTGTCCCGCTTCTGGATGGCAGATTGTAGGACGCACTCGGTACTATCAAACCAGCCCGACTTGGCACTGGTGCCACCTCTGGTCTGGGAACCATCCTGCGTATCGTGGATTCTAAGGAGCCAGCCGGCCACTCCCAGACATAGGCACCCAAACACAAACAACGGCGCTTTTCCCTGGAAAACAAAACTCGCCTGCCAACATTTTGATGGCAGATTGCAGGAGCCACTTGGTGCTATCAAACCAGCCCAACTTGGCACTTGTGCCACCATGGGTCTGCTCACCATTCTGCCTATCGTAGCTTTTCAGGAGCCAGCCGCTCACTCCCAGCCATAGGCCCCCAGACAAAAAGCTCGGCCCGTTTCCCTGGCAAACAAAAGTAAGCTGCCCCGCTTCTGGATGGCAGATTGCAGGACGCACTTGGTACTATCAAACCAGCCCGACTTGGCACTGGTGCCACCTCAGGTCTGGGAACCATCCTGCGTAGCGTGGATTCTAAGGAGCCAGCCGGCCACTCCCAGCCACAGGCCCCCAAACACAAACAACGGCGCTTTTCCCTGGAAAACAAAACCCGCCTGCCGACATTTTGATGGCAGATTGCAGGAGCCACTTGGTACTATCAAACCAGCCCAACTTGGCACTGGTGCCACCATGGGTCTGGTCACCATCCTGCCTATCGTAGCTTTTCAGGAGCCAGCCGGTCACTCCCAGCCATAGGCCCCGAGACACAAACCTCGGCCCTTTTCCCTGGCAAACAAAAGTAATCTGCCCCGCTTCTGGATGGCAGATTGCAGGAGCCACTTTGCACCATCATACTAGCCCAACTTGGCACTGGTGCCACCTTGGGTCTGGGAACCATCCTGCGTATCGTGGATTCTAAGGAGCCAGCCGGCCACTCCCAGCCACAGGCCCCCAAACACAAACAACGGCGCTTTTCCCTGGAAAACAAAACTCGCCTGCCAAATTTTGACGACAGATTGCAGGAGCCACTTGGTACTATCAAATCAGCCCAACTTGGGACTGGTGCCACCATGGGTCTGGTCACCATCCTGCCTATCGTAGCTTTTCAGGAGCCAGCCGGTCACTCCCAGCCATAGGCCCCCAGACAAAAACCTCGGCCCGTTTCCCTGGCAAACAAAAGTAAGCTGCCCCGCTTCTGGATGGCAGATTGCAGGAACCACTTTTTACTATCAAACCAGCCCGACTTGGCACTGGTGCCACCTTGGGTCTGGATACCATGCTGCGTATCGTGGATTCTAAGGAGCCAGCCGGCCACTCCCAGCCACAGGCCCCCAAACACAAACAACGGCGCTTTTCCCTGGAAAACAAAACTCTCCTGCCAACTTTTTGATGGCAGATTGCAGGAGCCACTTGGTTTTATCAAATCAGCCCAACTTGGCACTGGTGCCACCATGGGTCTGGTCACCATCCTGCCTATCGTAGCTTTTCAGGAGCCAGCCGGTCACTCGCAGCCATAGGGCCCCAGACAAAAAGCTCGGCCCGTTTCCCTGGCAAACAAAAGTAAGCTACCCCGCTTCTGGATGGCAGATTGCAGGAGCCACTTTGCACCATCAAACTAGCCCGTCTTGGCAGTGGTGCCACCTCTGGTCTGGGAACCATCCTGCGTATCGTGGATTTTAAGGAGCCAGTCGGCCACTCCCCGCCATACGCCTCCAAACACAAACAACGGTCCGTTTCCCTGGCAAAGAAAAGTAAGCTGCCCAGCTTCTGGATGTCAGATTGGAGGAACCACTTGTTGCCAAGTTGGGGTGGTTTGATAGTACAAAGTGGCTCCTGCAATCTTCCATCAAAAAGTTGGCAACGAGTTTTGTTTTCCAGGGAAAAGCGCCGTTGTTTGTGTTTGGGGGCCTGTGGCTGGGAGTGGCCAGCTGTCTCCTTAGAATCCACGATACGCAGGATGGGTCCCAGACCAGAGGTGGCACCAGTGCCAAGTCGGGCTGGTTTGATGGTGCAAAGTGACTCCTGCAATCTGCCATCCAGAAGCGGGGTAGCTTACTTTTGTTTGCCAGGGAAACGGGCAGAGCTTTGTGTCTGGGGGCCTATGGCTGGGAGTGACCGGCTGCCTCCTGAAAAGCTACGATAGGCAGGATGGTGACCAGACCCATGGTGGCACCAGTGCCAAGTTGGGCTGGTTTGATAGTACCAAGTGGCTCCTTCAATCTGCCATCAAAAAGTTGGCAGGTGAGTTTTGTTTTCCAGGGAAAAGCGCAGTTGTTTGTGTTTGGGGGCCTGTGGCTGGGAGTGGCCAGCTGGCTCCTTAGAATCCACGATACGCAGGATGGTTCCCAGACCAGAGGTGGCACCAGTGCCAAGTCGGGCTGGTTTGATGGTACAAAGTGGCTCCTGCAATCTGCCATCCAGAAGCGGGGCAGCTTACTTTTGTTTGCCAGGGAAACGGGCCGAGGTTTGTGTCTGGGGGCCTATGGCTGGGAGTGACCGGCTGGCGCCTGAAAAGCTACGATAGGCAGGATGGTGACCAGACCCATGGTGGCACCAGTGCCAAGTTGGGCTGGTTTGATAGTACCAAGTGGCTCCTGCAATCTGCCATCAAAAAGTTGGCAGGCCAGTTTTGTTTTCCAGGGAAAAGCGCCGTTGTTTGTGTTTGGAGGCCTGTGGCTGGGAGTGGCCGGCTGCCTCCTTTGAACCCAGGATACGCAGGATGGTTCCCAGAGCCAAGGTGGCGCCAGTGCCAAGTTGGGCTGGTTTGATAGTACCAAGCGGCTCCTGCAATCTGCCATCCAGAAGCGGGACAGCTTAATTTTGTTTCCCAGGGAAACGGGCCGAGGTATTTGTCTGGGGGCCTATGGCTGGGAGTGACTGGCTGGCTACTGAAAAGCTACGATAGGCAGGATGGTTACCAAACTCATGGTGGCACCAGTGCCAAGTTGGGCTGGTTTGATAATACTAAATAGCTCCTGCAATCTGCCATCCAGACGGGGGGCAGCGGATTTTTGTTTGCTGCAGAAAAGTTCCGTGGTTTTTTTTTGGGGGTATATGGCTGGACGCGGCCGGCTGGCTCCTTAAAAGATCGATACGCAGGATTGTTCCCTGACCCAAGGTGGCATCACTGCCAAGTCGGGCTGTTTTCGTAGTACCAAGTGCGTCCTGCAATTTGCCATCCAGAAGAGGGGCAGTTGAGTTTTTTTTGCCAGAGAAAAGGGCCGTGGTATATGTTTGGGGGCATATGGTTGAGAGTGGCCGGCTGGCCCCTGAAAATCCACGATAGGCAGGATGGTTCCCAGAACCAAGGTGGCACCAGTGCCATGTTGGCCTGGTTTGATAGTACCATGTGGCTCCTGCAATCTGCCATCCAGAAGCGGGGCTGCTTACTTTTGTTTGCCAGGGAAACGGGCCGAGATATTTGTCTGGGGGCCTATGGCTGGGAGTGAGCGGCTGGCTCCTGAAAAGCTACGATAGGCAGGATGGTGACCAGACCCATGGTGGCACCAGTGCCAAGTTGGGCTGGTTTGATAGTACCAAGTGGCTCCTGCAATCTGCCATCAAAAAGTTGTCAGGCGAGTTTTGTTTTCCAGGGAAAAGCGCCGTTGTTCTTGTTTAGAGGCCTGTGGCTGGGAGTGGCCGGCTGCCTCCTTTGAACCCAGGATACGCAGGATGGTTCCCAGACCCAAGGTGGCACCAGTGCCAAGTTGGGCTGGTTTGATAGTACCAAGTGGCTCCTGCAATCTGCCATCCAGAAGCGGGACAGCTTACCTTTGTTTCCCAGGGAAACGGGCCGAGGTATTTGTCTGGGGGCCTATGGCTGGGAGTGACCAGTTGGCTACTGAAAAGCTACGATAGGCAGGATGGTTACCAGACTCATGGTGGCACCAGTGCCAAGTCGGGCTGGTTTGATAATACTAAATAGCTCCTGAAATCTGCCATTCAGACGCGGGGCAGCGGATTTTTGTTTGCTGGAGAAAAGTTCCGTGGTTTTTTTTTGGGGGTATATGGCTGGACGTGGCCGGCTGGCTCCTTAAAATGATCGATACGCAGGATTGTTCCCTGACCCAAGGTGGCATCACTGCCAAGTCGGGCTGTTTTCGTAGTACCAAGTGCGTCCTGCAATTTGCCATCCAGAAGAGGGGCAGTTGAGTTTTGTTTGCCAGAGCAAAGGGCCGTGGTATGTGTTTGGGGGCATATGGCTGAGAGTGGCCGGCTGGCCCCTGAAAATCCACGATAGGCAGGATGGTTCCCAGAGCCAAGGTAGCACCAGTGCCAGGTTGGCCTGGTTTGATAGTACCATGTGGCTCCTGCAATCTGCCATCCAGAAGCGGGGCAGCTTACTTTTGTTTGCCAGGGAAACGGGCCGAGATATTTGTCTGGGGGCCTATGGCTGGGAGTGACCGGCTGGCTCCTGAAAAGCTACGATAGGCAGGATGGTGACCAGACCCAAAGTGGAACCAGTACCAAGTTGGGCTGGTTTGATAGTACCAAGTGGCTCCTGCAATCTGCCATCAAAAATTTGGCAGGCGAGTTTTGTTTTCCAGGGAAAAGCGCCGTTGTTTAGAGGCCTGTGGCTGGGAGTGGCCGCCTGTCCTCGTAGAATCTACGTTACGCAGCATGGTTCCCAGAGCCAAGGTGGCACCAGGGCCAAGTCGGGCAGGTTTGATAGTACCAAATGCATCCTGCAATCTGCCATCCAAAAGCGGGGCAGTTTACTTTTGTTTGCCAGGGAAACGGGCCGAGGTTTTTGTCTGGGGGCCTATGGCAGGGAGTGACCGTCTGGCTCCTGAAAAGCTACGATAGGCAGGATGTTTACCAGACCCATGGTGGCACCAGTGCCAAGTTGGCTGATTTGATAGTACCAAGTGGCTCCTGCAATCTGCCATCCAGAATCGGGGCAGCTTACTTTTGTATTCCAGGGAAACGGGCCGAGGTTTGTGTCTGGGGGTCTATGGCTGGGAGTGACCGGCTGGCTCCTGAAAAGCTACGATAGGCAGGATGGTGACCAGACCCATGGTGGCACCAGTGCCAAGTTGGGCTGGTTTTATAGCACCAAGTGGCTCCTGCAATCTGCCATCAAAATGTTGGCAGGCGATTTTTGTTTTCCAGGGAAAAGCGCCGTTGTTTGTGTTTGGGCGCCTGTGGCTCAGAGTGGCCGGGTGGCTGCTTAGAATCCACGATAAGCCGGATGGTTCCCAGACCCAAGGCGGCACCAGTGCCAAGTCGGGCTGGTTTGACACTACCACGTGGCTCCTGCAATCTGCCATCCAGAATCGGGGCAGCTTAATTTTGTTTGCCAGGGAAACGGTCCGAGGTTTGTGTCTGGGGGCCTATGGCTGGGAGTGACCGGCTGGCTCCTGAAATGCTACAATAGGCAGGATGGTTCCCAGACCCATAGTGGCACCAGTGCCAAGTTGGGATGATTTGATAGTACCAAGTGGCTCCTGCAATCTGCCATCAAAAAGCTGGCAGGCGAGTTTTGTTTTCCAGGGAAAAGCGCCGTTGTTTGTGTTTGGGGGCCTGTGGCTGGGAGTGGCCGGCTGGCTTCTTAGAATCCACGATATGCAGGATTGTTCCCAGACCCAAGGTGGCACCAGTGCCAAGTCGGGCTGGTTTGATGGTGCAAAGTGGCTCCTGCAATCTGCCATCCAGACGCGGGGCAGCGGATTTTTGTTTCCATGAGAAATGGTCCGTGGTTTGTTTTTGGGGGTATATGGCTGGGCCTGGCCGGCTGGCTCCTTAAAAAGCTCGATATGCAGGATGGTTCCCTGACACAAGGTGGCACCAGTGCCACGTTGGGCAGTTTTCGTAGTACAAAGTGCGTCCTAAAATTTGCCATCCAGAAGAGGGGCAGTTGAGTTTTGTTTGCCAGAGAAAAGGGCCGTGGTTTGTTTTTGGGGGCATATGGCTGATAGTGGCCGGCTGGCCCCTGAAAATCCACAATAAGCAGGATGGTTCCCACACCAGAGGTGTCACCAGTGCCAAGTCGGGGTGGTTTGATAGTACTAAATAGCTCCTGCAATCTGCCATGCAGAAGCGGGGCAGCTTACTTTTGTTTCCCAGGGAAACGGGCCGAGGTTTGTGTCTGGGGGCCTATGGCTGCGAGTGACCGGCTGGCTCCTGAAAAGCTACGATAGGCAGGATGGTGACCAGACCCATGGTGGCACCAGTGCCAAGTTGGGCTGGTTTGATAGTACCAAGTGGCTCTGGCAATCTGCCATCAAAAAGTTGGCAGGCGAGTTTTGTTTTCCAGGGAAAAGCGCCGTTCTTTGTGTTTGGGGGCCTGTGGCTGGGAGTGGCTAGCTGGCTCCTTAGAACCCACGATACGCAGGATGGTTCCCAGACCAGAGGTGGCACCAGTGCCAAGTTGGGCTGGTTTGATGGTGCAAAGTGGCTCCTGCAATCTGCCATCCAGAAGCGGGGTAGCTTACTTTTGTTTGTCAGGGAAACGGGCCGAAATATTTGTCTAGGGGCCTCTGGCTGGGGGTGACTGGGTGGCACCTGAAAAGCTACGATAGGCAGGATGGTGACCAGACCCATGGTGGCACCAGTGCCAAGTTCGGCTGATTTGATAAAACCAAGTGGCTCCTGCAATCTGCCATCAAATGTTTGGCAGGCGAGTTTTGTTTTCCAGGGAAAAGCACCGTTGTGTGTGTTTTGGGGCCTGTGGCTGGGAGTGGCCAGCTGGCTCCTTAGAATCCACGATACGCAGGATGGTTCCCAGACCCAAGGTGGCACCAGTGCCAAGTCGGGCTGGTTTGATAGTACCAAGTGGTTCCTGCAATCTGCCATCCAGAAGCGGGGCAGCTGAATTTTGTTTGCCAGAGAAAAAGGCTGTTGTTTGTGTTTCGGGGCCTGTGGCTGGCAGTGGCCGGCTGGCTCCTGAAAATCCATGATACGCAGCATGGTTCCCAGACCCAAGGTGGCACCAGTGCCAAGTAGGGCTGGTTTCATAGTACCCAGTGGCTCCTGCAATCTCCCATCAGGAAGAGGGGCAGTTGAGTTTTGTTTTCCAGAGAAAAGGGCCGTGGTTTGTGTTTGGGGCCTATGGCTGAGAGTGACCGGCTGGCCCCTGAAAATCCACGATAGGAAGGATGGTTCCCAGATCCAAGGTGGCAGCAGTGCCATGTTGTGCTGGTGTGATAGTCCCAAGTGGCTCCTGCAATCTGCCATCCAGAAGCGGGGCAGCTGAATTTTGTTTGCCAGAGAAAAATGCTGTGGTTTGTGTTTGGGGGCCTGTGGCTGGGAGTGGCCGGCTGGCTCCTGAAAATCCATGATACGCAGCATGGTTCCCAGACCCAAGGTGGCACCAGTGCCAAGTGGGGCTGGTTTCACAGTGTCAAGTGCCTCCTGCAATCTCCCATCCAGAAGCGGGGCAGCTGAGTTTTGTTTGCCTGTGAAACGGGCCGTTGTTTTTGATTGGGGTCTGTGGCCGAGAGTGTTCGGCTGGCTCCTGACAACCCACAATACGCAGGATGTTTCCCAGACCGAAGGTGGCACCAGTGCCAAGTCGGGCTGGTTTGATAGTACCAAGTGGCTCCTGCAATCTGCCATCCAGAAGCGGTGCAGTTGAGTGTTGTTTGCCAGAGAAAAGGGCCGTGGGTTTTGTTTGGGGGCATATGGCTGGGAGTGGCCGGCTGTCTCATTATAAAGATCGATACGCAGGATGGTTCCCAGACCCAAGGTGGCACCAGTGCCAAGTAGGGCTGTTTTTATAGTACCAAGTGCGTCCTGCAATTTGCCATCCAGAAGAGGGGCAGTTGAGTTTTGTTTGCCAGAGAATAGCGCCGTTGTTTGTGTTTGGGGGCTTGTGGCTGGGAGTGGCCGACTGGCGCCTTAGAATCTGTGTTACGCAGCATGGTTCCCAGACCAGAGGTGGCACCAGTGCCAAGTTGGGCTGGTTTGATAGTACCATGTGGCTCCTGCAATCTGCCATCCAGAAGCGGGGCAGCTTACTTTTGTTTGCCAGTGAAACGGGCCGAGGTTTGTGACTTGGGACCTATGGCTGGGAGTGGCCGTCTGGCTCCTTTGAACCCACGATACGCAGGATGGTTCCCAGACCCAAGGTGGCACCAGTGCCAAGTCGGGCTGGTTTGATACTACCAAGTGCGTCCTGCAATCTGCCATCCAGAAGCGGGGCAGCTTAATTTTGCTTGCCAGGGAATCGGGCCGTGGGTTTTGTATGGGGGCCTATGGCTGAGAGTGGCCGGCTGGCTCCTGAAAATCCACGCTAGGCAGCATGGTTCCCAGATGCAAGCTGGCACCAGTGCCAAGTCGGGCTGGTTTGATGGTGCAAAGTGGCTCCTGCAATCTGCCATCCAGAAGCGGGGCAGCTGATTTTTGTTTGCCAGAGAAAAATTCCGTGGATTGTTTTTGGGGGCATATTGCTGGGAGTGGCCGGCTGGCTCCTTAAAATGCTCGATACGCATGATGGTTCCCAGGCCCAAGGTGTCACCACTACCAAGTCGGCCTGCGGTTTTAGTATCAAGTTCATCCTGCAATTTGCCATCCAGAAGAGGGGCAGTTGAGTTTTGTTGGCCAGAGAAACGGGCCGAGGTTTCTGTTTGGGGACATATGGCTGAGAGTGGCCGGGTGGCCCCTGAATATCCACGATACACAGCATGGTTCCCAGATCCAAGGTGGCACCAGTGCCAAGTTGGGCTGGTTTGATAGTACCAAGTGTCTCCTGCAATCTGCCATCCAGAAGCGGGGCAGCTTACTTTTGTTTGCCAGAGAAATAGGCCTAGGTTTTTGTCTGGGGGCCTGTGGCTAGGAGTGGCCGGCTGGCTCCTAAGAATCCACGATACGCAGGATGTTTCCCAGACCCAAGGTGGCACCAGTGCCAAGTTGGGCTGGTTTGATAGTACCAAGTGGCTCCTGCAAACTCCATCAAAATGTTGGCAGACGTGTTTTGTTTTCCAGGGAACAGCGCCGTTGATTTTGTTTGGGGGCCTGTGGCTGGGAGTGGCCGGCTGGCTCCTTAGAATCCACGATACGCAGGATGGTTCCCAGACCCAAGGTGGCACCAGTGCCAAGTCGGGCTGGTTTGATTACACCAAATGGCTCCTGCAATCTGCCATCCAGAAGTGAGGCAGCTGAGTTTGGTTTGCCAGAATAAAGGGCCGTGGTTTTTGTTGGGGGCCTGTGGCTGGGAGTAGCCGGCTGGCTCCTTAAAATCCACGATAGGCTGGATGGTTCCCAGACCCAAGGTGGCACCAGTGCCAAGTCGGGCTGGTTTGATAGTACCAAGTGGCTCCTGCAATCTGCCATCCAGAAGCGGTGCAGTTGAGTTTTGTTTGCCAGAGAAAAGGGCCGTGGGTTGTGTTTGGGGGCATATGGCTGGGAGTGGCTGGCTGTCTCATTAAAAAGACCGATACGCAGGATGGTTCCCAGACCCAAGGTGGCACCAGTGCCAAGTAGGGCTGTTTTTATAGTACCAAGTGCGTCCTGCAATTTGCCATCCAGAAGAGGGGCAGTGGAGTTTTGTTTGCCAGAGAATAGCGCCGTTGTTTGTGTTTGGGGGCTTGTGACTGGGAGTGGCCGACTGGCGCCTTAGAATCTGTGTTACGCAGCATGGTTCCCAGACCAGAGGTGGCACCAGTGCCAAGTTGGGCTGGTTTGATAGTACCAAGTGGCTCCTGCAATCTGCCATCAAAAAGTTGTCAGGCGAGTTTTGTTTTCCAGGGAAAAGCGCCGTTGTTTGTATTTGGGGGCCTGTGGCTGGGAGTGGCCGGCTGGCTCCTTTGAACCCACGATACGCAGGATGGTTCCCAGACCCAAGGTGGCACCAGTGCCAAGTCGGGCTGGTTTGATACTACCAAGTGCGTCCTGCAATCTGCCATCCAGAAGCGGGGCAGCTTAATTTTGTTTGCCAGGGAAACGGGCCGTGGGTTTTGTTTGGGGGCCTATGGCTGAGAGTGGCCGGCTGGCTCCTGAAAATCCACGCTAGGCAGCATGCTTCCCAGATGCAAGGTGGCACCAGTGCCAAGTCGGGCTGGTTTGATGGTGCAAAGTGGCTCCTGCAATCTGCCATCCAGAAGCGGGGCAGCTGATTTTTGTTTGCCAGAGAAAAATTCCGTGGATTGTTTTTGGGGGCATATTGCTGGGAGTGGCCGGCTGGCTCCTTAAAATGCTCGATACGCATGATGGTTCCCAGGTCCAAGGTGTCACCACTACCAAGTCGGCCTGCGGTTTTAGTATCAAGTTCATCCTGCAATTTGCCATCCAGAAGAGGGGCAGTTGAGTTTTGTTTGCCAGAGAACAGGGCCGAGGTTTCTGTTTGGGGATATATGGCTGAGAGTGGCCGGCTGGCCCCTGAATATCCACGATACACAACATGGTTCCCAGATCCAAGGTGGCACCAGTGCCAAGTTGGGCTGGTTTGATAGTCCCAAGTGTCTCCTGCAATCTGCCATCCAGAAGCGGGGCAGCTTACTTTTGTTTGCCAGAGAAATAGGCCTAGGTTTTTGTTTGGGGGCCTGTGGCTAGGAGTGGCCGGCTGGCTCCTAAGAATCCACGATACGCAGGATGTTTCCCAGACCCAAGGTGGCACCAGTGCCAAGTCGGGCTGGTTTGATAGTCCCAAGTGGCTCCTGCAAACTGCCATCCAGAAGCGGGGCCGCTGAGTTTTGTTTGCCAGGGAAATGGGCCGTTGTTTGTGTTTGGGGGCCTGTGGCTGGGAGTGTTCGGCTGGTTCCTGAATATGTACGATACGCAGGATTGTTCCCAGACCCAAGGTGGCACCAGTGCCAAGTCGGGCTGGTTTGATGGTGCAAAGTGGCTCCTGCAATCTGCCATCCAGACGCGGGGCAGCGGATTTTTTTTTCCATGAGAAATGGTCCGTGGTTTGTTTTTGGGGGTATATGGCTGGGGCTGGCCGGCTGGCTCCTTAAAAAGCTCGATATGCAGGATGGTTCCCTGACACAAGGTGGCACCAGTGCCACAACGGGCGGTTTTCGTAGTACAAAGTGCGTCCTAAAATTTGCCATCCAGAAGAGGGGCAGTTGAGTTTTGTTTGCCAGAGAAAAGGTCCGTGGTTTGTTTTTGGGGGCATATGGCTGAGAGTGGCTGGCTGGCCCCTGAAAATCCACGATACACAGGATGGTTCCCAGATCCAAGGTGGCACCTGTGCCAAGTCGGGCTGATTTGATAGTACTAAGTAGCTCCTGCAATCTGCCATCCAGAAGCGGGGCAGCTTACTTTTGTTTGCCAGGTAAACGGGCCGAGGTTTGTGTTTGGGGGCCTATGGCTGAGAGTGACCGGCTGGCTCCTGAAAAGCTACAATAGGCAGGATGGTGACCAGACCCATGGTGGCACCAGTGCCAAGTTGGGCTGGTTTGATAGTACCAAGTGGTTCCTGCAATCTGCCATCCAGAAGCAGGGCAGCTGAGTTTTGTTTGCCAGAGAAAAGGGCCTTGGTTTGTGTTTTTGGGGGCATATGGCTGGGTGTGGCCAGCTGGCTCCTTAAAATGCACGATATGCAACATGGCTCCCAGACCCAAGGTGGCACCAGTGCCAAGTTGGGCTGGTTTGATAGTATCAAGTGGCTCCTGCAATCTTCCATGATCACGTGGAGAAATACTTTCTGGTTTCAGCCTCATGCTCTTTCTTTTCTCCCTCAACTTCTCTATCACCTCTCATCTGGTTCACATGCGCTGTCTTCAAGGTCCACAGGCTACTTTTCACAGAATCTTCTGGCCTGATGAAGTAAGAATGATGAATAGAACAGAGCTGGGATCTATTTTCCAGTTTGGATAAAATGCATTCTGCACACAAATCCAAGGAGAACGGCCTGCCCCGATGCCCAGAAAATCTTTCACTCCTGCTAGTGTTCTACGTCAACCGCAACTTAGTCTGAAAGAAAAGCTTTTTCTCTGAGAGCATCTGAGAGGTTTGCATGAAGCACTGATATCTGACATATGCAATTTTGAATAGGAGAGGAAAAAGAAAATGGCAAGGAGTTTTTAATTTTAGTGGTTTCAATTTTAATTTCCGTGCACTTTTTCAAAACTTGTCAGCTCAAATGCCCATCAACATCTTTTAGTCATCTGTAAGTCAGTATTCATATAAAATGTGCTTCAAATCCAAAGAATTTCAAATTTGCACTCCAAGCTTCTATGCCTAGATTTATGATTTCCTACACATATTAGATGAAAGGAAGGCCTTTTTTACTGTGGGAGTGCTGGAACACTGGAACAGGTTGCCCAGAGAAGTTGTGGGTGTCCCATCCCTGAAAGTATTCAAGGTCACCTTGGACGGGGCTTGGAGCAGCAACAAAGGAGAAGCTTGATGGTAGAGAAACAAAGTCGGACTATAGAAGAAACTCGGATTGAAGTATAGGATCAAGTTTTCTCTCAGCTCTTGGGGTAAATTCAAAGTTGTACAAAATGACATTTATCTGTGCTATTCACTACTGTAACAGAAAGTTTCATGAAAACTGTACAGAAGATAGTAAATTTTAAAAGAGATAAGAATTACAGCATAAAATCCATGGGATAGGTTACAACATGAGACACTCTCTAAGAGAAAATCTCTTTGTTTCAGCACTTCATCGGGGTAAGATTTCATGAAGTGCCAAAGAAGGCGGCAAAATATCATTCGGGACATTATTTACTGGAATTCAGCCTGGCCATTAGTAGGAACTGCCTTTGAACATATCATGTAGATATACCACACACACTTTCCCTTCACTGAAAAATTACTGTTTACAACAAATAAGCAATTGACGATCAAAATTGATTGAAAGCATCTTAAACATGTCAAGTATTTCATTGTAGATGATCTGTGATCCAAATGCTTCTTCCACCTTCGAGAGGGACAGAAGAATTCTTCCATATCATGATGGTTTAAAATTGTATCAACCAATGTTTTCTGCTGAAAAGATATCATCTATTTTTTTCTATTTTTGGAAGAAAATATTCCTAGACATACAACAGGTGAGAACTAAGTAATTTTAAAGAAACAAATGAAATGAAAATATTCTGTAAATAGAATGAAATGAAAAGCTGTGTTTTAAATAGGAGCTAAATATTAAACAGAATTTTTGTACCAGGCATTTGAATTACTGCACCAGCTCTTTTGCCCATCAAGAGAGGCATTTAGCATTTCAGTCTTTTCCAAGGTGTTCATGATCTGCTATGCTGATCTCTGTGTGTGCCTAGGTGTGTGTGGAGGGGGGGGCATATGAAGGGGAGTGTGTATGTTTGCTTTACAATTGTTGTGGCAGATTCATGCCTCAGCTCCACATTTTGTTTTAAAAAGGTCACACCGAGTGGATATGAAGTTTACTATCAACAAGAGATCGATTCCCAAATCATCCATTTGACTCTCCCTTATAAATCATGTGCTTTGTTGCATATTTTATCAAATATACTTTCAAGCCAGATGGAGGAAGGAGGATGTGGGAATCCCTCCACCATCTTGCAACTTTTATGTAAGTAGGTTTTCAAGAAAATCATCATTTCTCTTTTAAATATGTCTGGAACAGGCATGATGGTAGTGTCAACCTGTTGGAGTTTTTGTTGCTGGAAGAAGTTGTACAAAAGGATTGGTTTTTACATTGACCAGTTACTGAATCAAGCGCAGGAATACATTGGAAATTTAGCTGGGGGTTCCTTTTCCCAGCAGACTACTTCTAGAACGAGCTTGTACACTGAAGCTGACTCTTTTGCTCTCTTTTTGTTTCTTTCCTATTTTCTTGGCTTCTTTGCCACTATCTAGACAATTTTGGAACTTTGTTCCCAACTAAAATGGTTTCAATAGTCTGATTGTGATCATACATTTTTACAAGGAATTTTTAAAATCTTTCCTCGAGTCCAGAAAGTCAAGGACTTAGATCTTTTTCTTCCCTTATCAATATTGCCATGAAATTGATAAATAAAGACCAACTCTTTATTTTTGTTTTTAACCCACGTAGATAATTCCCATCCATTAATCCATTTTGTGGACCAATAGCTGCCATTCTGATGGAAGCTGTCACTTCTTAACAATAGGCATTCTGTGACTATGTTGACTGCACTTTGGGTGAAGATCCTAACTGGTCTTAGATATACATAGGGAGAAATTTGCTCAGCCAGTGTCAGTCTTAAGCATGCGTATCAGAAGATCTTTCTAGAGCTGGGAATTTTCCCATGAAAGGGATTCAGTTAGGGAAGAGACACTTGTGCCAGAGTTTTACATTCTTCTTGAACACTGCTTAAGGAACTTAGATGCCATGTCCATTTGGATCTCTGTCTGCACAGAACTTTGTCATGCCAGCGCTTTGAAATGCATCTTGAAGAGAATTCACTAGCACAGAATGAAAGAGAGTGGAAGGGGTTGGTGGGGCTAACCAGGCCCAACCCCCCTGCCTAAACCAGGATACCTAGAGCCTCTTGCCCAGGATTCTATCTGGGTGTACTTTTAATGTCTTCAAAGATCCAGGCTCCACAATCTTTCTGGGCAGTCTGTGCCGTGGTTCAGTCACCCTGACAGTAAAGAAACATTTACTGATGTTCAAAGGCAATCTCCTGTATTTCAGTGTGTGCCCACTGCCTCTTGTCTTTTCCCTCAGCATCACTGAAAAGACACTGATTCCCTCCCCTTTGCACTATTGCTTCCATATGTATGTGTGATGCCATGTAGAGGTATGTCAAAAACCTCCCTGAAGCCCAGGCAGATAATATTCCCTTCATCTACCAGTCAAGTTGATTCATCAGAGGAGTTTAAAGTGATGTTCAGCATGAAATTCCCCTGAAAAATCATGCTAACTACATTATTTGGTCATCTGTCATGTGCCTGGCAAGGATTTCCAGGAAGAGCTGCTTCATCAACTTCCTGGGGATAAAAAAGAGGTTGGCTGGTTTGTACTATGGCGAGTCCTCTTAATTGCCTTTTTTGAAGATGGGTGTCATTTGCTAACATCCACTCTTTAGCCTCTCTTGTCGTCTACATCTTAGCAAAACGCTTTTCCACTATGTCTGGCTAGGAAAAACTGTGCCAGCACAGAAAACATCTCCCATCGTGTTCTAGAAGTTGCACGGATGTCTGCCAAGTGTTTGGCAGGAAGAAAAGAAAAGTTGTCCAAAACAGCTTCCAATCGAATGTTCCTGTGATTGGAAAAGTCAGGAGAGTGCAAAGGTACTGTTTTCTATCAGTTGGCAAGGTGCGCACACAATCCCAGTGTTGTACAGCTTGCTTCTTCACCTTCCCGAAGCTGCCGCTCTCGCCGGCTGCCGGAGCCCAAGAAGCGGCTTCTTCGCGCAAAGACGATTGTGCCGCTCACAGGGCTCTCCTTAGCGCGGCTTCTGCCGAAAGACGCCCGGCAGCGGCTCTTACCTCCGGAGAGCATCCTACCTTCGTCTTTAGCTCCTCTTCTCATCTACACCTCGGCAAAACGCTTTTCCACTATGTCTGGCTAGGAAAAACTGTGCCAGCACAGAAAACATCTCCCATCGTGTTCTAGAAGTTGCACGGATGTCTGCCAAGTGTTTGGCAGGAAGAAAAGAAAAGTTGTCCAAAACAGCTTCCAATCGAATGTTCCTGTGATTGGAAAAGTCAGGAGAGTGCAAAGGTACTGTTTTCTATCAGTTGGCAAGGTGCGCACACAATCCCAGTGTTGTACAGCTTGCTTCTTCACCTTCCCGAAGCTGCCGCTCTCGCCGGCTCCCGGAGCCCAAGAAGCGGCTTCTTCGCGCAAAGACGATTGTGCCGCTCACAGTGCTCTCCTTAGCGCGGCTTCTGCCGAAAGACGCCCGGCAGCGGCTCTTACCTCCGGAGAGCATCCTACCTTCGTCTTTCGCGTCTTATGTAGTCTACACCTCGGCAAAAAGCTTTTCCACTATGTCTGGCTAGGAAAAACTGTGCCAGCACAGAAAACATCTCCCATCGTGTTCTAGAAGTTGCACGGATGTCTGCCAAGTGTTTGGCAGGAAGAAAAGAAAAGTTGTCCAAAACAGCTTCCAATCGAATGTTCATGTGATTGGAAAAGTCAGGAGAGTGCAAAGGTACTGTTTTCTATCAGTTGGCAAGGTGCGCACACAATCCCAGTGTTGTACAGCTTGCTTCTTCACCTTCCCGAAGCTGCCGCTCTCGCCGGCTGCCGGAGCCCAAGAAGCGGCTTCTTCGCGCAAAGACGATTGTGCCGCTCACAGTGCTCTCCTTAGCGCGGCTTCTGCTGAAAGACGCCCGGCAGCGGCTCTTACCTCCGGAGAGCATCCTACCTTCGTCTTTCGCGTCTTATGTAGTCTACACCTCGGCAAAAAGCTTTTCCACTATGTCTGGCTAGGAAAAACTGTGCCAGCACAGAAAACATCTCCCATCGTGTTCTAGAAGTTGCACGGATGTCTGCCAAGTGTTTGGCAGGAAGAAAAGAAAAGTTGTCCAAAACAGCTTCCAATCGAATGTTCCTGTGATTGGAAAAGTCAGGAGAGTGCAAAGGTACTGTTTTCTATCAGTTGGCAAGGTGCGCACACAATCCCAGTGTTGTACAGCTTGCTTCTTCACCTTCCCGAAGCTGCCGCTCTCGCCGGCTGCCGGAGCCCAAGAAGCGGCTTCTTCGCGCAAAGACGATTGTGCCGCTCACAGTGCTCTCCTTAGCGCGGCTTCTGCCGAAAGACGCCCGGCAGCGGCTCTTACCTCCGGAGAGCATCCTACCTTCGTCTTTCGCGTCTTTTGTAGTCTACATCTTAGCAAAACGCTTTTCCACTATGTCTGGCTAGGAAAAACTGTGCCAGCACAGAAAACATCTCCCATCGTGTTCTAGAAGTTGCACGGATGTCTGCCAAGTGTTTGGCAGGAAGAAAAGAAAAGTTGTCCAAAACAGCTTCCAATCGAATGTTCCTGTGATTGGAAAAGTCAGGAGAGTGCAAAGGTACTGTTTTCTATCAGTTGGCAAGGTGCGCACACAATCCCAGTGTTGTACAGCTTGCTTCTTCACCTTCCCGAAGCTGCCGCTCTCGCCGGCTGCCGGAGCCCAAGAAGCGGCTTCTTCGCGCAAAGACGATTGTGCCGCTCACAGTGCTCTCCTTAGCGCGGCTTCTGCCGAAAGACGCCCGGCAGCGGCTCTTACCTCCGGAGAGCATCCTACCTTCGTCTTTCGCGTCTTTTGTAGTCTACATCTTAGCAAAACGCTTTTCCACTATGTCTGGCTAGGAAAAACTGTGCCAGCACAGAAAACATCTCCCATCGTGTTCTAGAAGTTGCACGGATGTCTGCCAAGTGTTTGGCAGGAAGAAAAGAAAAGTTGTCCAAAACAGCTTCCAATCGAATGTTCCTGTGATTGGAAAAGTCAGGAGAGTGCAAAGGTACTGTTTTCTATCAGTTGGCAAGGTGCGCACACAATCCCAGTGTTGTACAGCTTGCTTCTTCACCTTCCCGAAGCTGCCGCTCTCGCCGGCTGCCGGAGCCCAAGAAGCGGCTTCTTCGCGCAAAGACGATTGTGCCGCTCACAGTGCTCTCCTTAGCGCGGCTTCTGCTGAAAGACGCCCGGCAGCGGCTCTTACCTCCGGAGAGCATCCTACCTTCGTCTTTCGCGTCTTATGTAGTCTACACCTCGGCAAAAAGCTTTTCCACTATGTCTGGCTAGGAAAAACTGTGCCAGCACAGAAAACATCTCCCATCGTGTTCTAGAAGTTGCACGGATGTCTGCCAAGTGTTTGGCAGGAAGAAAAGAAAAGTTGTCCAAAACAGCTTCCAATCGAATGTTCCTGTGATTGGAAAAGTCAGGAGAGTGCAAAGGTACTGTTTTCTATCAGTTGGCAAGGTGCGCACACAATCCCAGTGTTGTACAGCTTGCTTCTTCACCTTCCCGAAGCTGCCGCTCTCGCCGGCTGCCGGAGCCCAAGAAGCGGCTTCTTCGCGCAAAGACGATTGTGCCGCTCACAGGGCTCTCCTTAGCGCGGCTTCTGCCGAAAGACGCCCGGCAGCGGCTCTTACCTCCTGAGAGTGGCAGCTTCGGGAAGGTGAAGAAGCAAGCTGTACAACACTGGGATTGTGTGCGCACCTTGCCAACTGATAGAAAACAGTACCTTTGCACTCTCCTGACTCTTCCAATCACAGGAACATTCGATTGGAAGCTGTTTTGGACAACTTTTCTTTTCTTCCTGCCAAACACTTGGCAGACATCCGTGCAACTTCTAGAACACGATGGGAGATGTTTTCTGTGCTGGCACAGTTTTTCCTAGCCAGACATAGTGGAAAAGCTTTTTGCCGATGTGTAGACTACATAAGACGCGAAAGACGAAGGTAGGATGCTCTCCGGAGGTAAGAGCCGCTGCCGGGCGTCTTTCAGCAGAAGCCGCGCTAAGGAGAGCACTGTGAGCGGCACAATCGTCTTTGCGCGAAGAAGCCGCTTCTTGGGCTCCGGCAGCCGGCGAGAGCGGCAGCTTCGGGAAGGTGAAGAAGCAAGCTGTACAACACTGGGATTGTGTGCGCACCTTGCCAACTGATAGAAAACAGTACCTTTGCACTCTCCTGACTTTTCCAATCACAGGAACATTCGATTGGAAGCTGTTTTGGACAACTTTTCTTTTCTTCCTGCCAAACACTTGGCAGACATCCGTGCAACTTCTAGAACACGATGGGAGATGTTTTCTGTGCTGGCACAGTTTTTCCTAGCCAGACATAGTGGAAAAGCGTTTTGCTAAGATGTAGACTACAAAAGACGCGAAAGACGAAGGTAGGATGCTCTCCGGAGGTAAGAGCCGCTGCCGGGCGTCTTTCGGCAGAAGCCGCGCTAAGGAGAGCACTGTGAGCGGCACAATCGTCTTTGCGCGAAGAAGCCGCTTCTTGGGCTCCGGCAGCCGGCGAGAGCGGCAGCTTCGGGAAGGTGAAGAAGCAAGCTGTACAACACTGGGATTGTGTGCGCACCTTGCCAACTGATAGAAAACAGTACCTTTGCACTCTCCTGACTTTTCCAATCACATGAACATTCGATTGGAAGCTGTTTTGAACAACTTTTCTTTTCTTCCTGCCAAACACTTGGCAGACATCCGTGCAACTTCTAGAACACGATGGGAGATGTTTTCTGTGCTGGCACAGTTTTTCCTAGCCAGACATAGTGGAAAAGCGTTTTGCCGAGGTGTAGACTACAAAAGACGCGAAAGACGAAGGTAGGATGCTCTCCGGAGGTAAGAGCCGCTGCCGGGCGTCTTTCGGCAGAAGCCGCGCTAAGGAGAGCCCTGTGAGCGGCACAATCGTCTTTGCGCGAAGAAGCCGCTTCTTGGGCTCCGGCAGCCGGCGAGAGCGGCAGCTTCGGGAAGGTGAAGAAGCAAGCTGTACAACACTGGGATTGTGTGCGCACCTTGCCAACTGATAGAAAACAGTACCTTTGCACTCTCCTGACTTTTCCAATCACAGGAACATTCGATTGGAAGCTGTTTTGGACAACTTTTCTTTTCTTCCTGCCAAACACTTGGCAGACATCCGTGCAACTTCTAGAACACGATGGGAGATGTTTTCTGTGCTGGCACAGTTTTTCCTAGCCAGACATAGTGGAAAAGCTTTTTGCCGAGGTGTAGACTACATAAGACGCGAAAGACGAAGGTAGGATGCTCTCCGGAGGTAAGAGCCGCTGCCGGGCGTCTTTCAGCAGAAGCCGCGCTAAGGAGAGCACTGTGAGCGGCACAATCGTCTTTGCGCGAAGAAGCCGCTTCTTGGGCTCCGGCAGCCGGCGAGAGCGGCAGCTTCGGGAAGGTGAAGAAGCAAGCTGTACAACACTGGGATTGTGTGCGCACCTTGCCAACTGATAGAAAACAGTACCTTTGCACTCTCCTGACTTTTCCAATCACAGGAACATTCGATTGGAAGCTGTTTTGGACAACTTTTCTTTTCTTCCTGCCAAACACTTGGCAGACATCCGTGCAACTTCTAGAACACGATGGGAGATGTTTTCTGTGCTGGCACAGTTTTTCCTAGCCAGACATAGTGGAGAAGCGTTTTGCTAAGATGTAGACTACATAAGACGCGAAAGACGAAGGTAGGATGCTCTCCGGAGGTAAGAGCCGCTGCCGGGCGTCTTTCGGCAGAAGCTGCGCTAAGGAGAGCACTGTGAGCGGCACAATCGTCTTTGCGCGAAGAAGCCGCTTCTTGGGCTCCGGCAGCCGGCGAGAGCGGCAGCTTCGGGAAGGTGAAGAAGCAAGCTGTACAACACTGGGATTGTGTGCGCACCTTGCCAACTGATAGAAAACAGTACCTTTGCACTCTCCTGACTTTTCCAATCACAGGAACATTCGATTGGAAGCTGTTTTGGACAACTTTTCTTTTCTTCCTGCCAAACACTTGGCAGACATCCGTGCAACTTCTAGAACACGATGGGAGATGTTTTCTGTGCTGGCACAGTTTTTCCTAGCCAGACATAGTGGAAAAGCGTTTTGCTAAGATGTAGACTACAAAAGACGCGAAAGACGAGGGTAGGATGCTCTCCGGAGGTAAGAGCCGCTGCCGGGCGTCTTTCGGCAGAAGCCGCGCTAAGGAGAGCACTGTGAGCGGCACAATCGTCTTTGCGCGAAGAAGCCGCTTCTTGGGCTCCGGCAGCCGGCGAGAGCGGCAGCTTCGGGAAGGTGAAGAAGCAAGCTGTACAACACTGGGATTGTGTGCGCACCTTGCCAACTGATAGAAAACAGTACCTTTGCACTCTCCTGACTTTTCCAATCACAGGAACATTCGATTGGAAGCTGTTTTGGACAACTTTTCTTTTCTTCCTGCCAAACACTTGGCAGACATCCGTGCAACTTCTAGAACACGATGGGAGATGTTTTCTGTGCTGGCACAGTTTTTCCTAGCCAGACATAGTGGAAAAGCTTTTTGCCGAGGTGTAGATGAGAAGAGGAGCTAAAGGGTGGATGTTAGCAAATGACACCCATCTTCAAAAAAGGCAATTAAGAGGACTCGCCATAGTACAAACCAGCCAGCCTCTTTTTTATCCCCAGGAAGTTGATGAAGCAGCTCTTCCTGGAAATCCTTGCCAGGCACATGACAGATGACCAAATAATGTAGTTAGCATGATTTTTCAGGGGAATTTCATGCTGAACATCACTTTAAACTCCTCTGATGAATCAACTTGACTGGTAGATGAAGGGAATATTATCTGCCTGGGCTTCAGGGAGGTTTTTGACATACCTCTACATGGCATCACACATACATATGGAAGCAATAGTGCAAAGGGGAGGGAATCAGTGTCTTTTCAGTGATGCTGAGGGAAAAGACAAGAGGCAGTGGGCACACACTGAAATACAGGAGATTGCCTTTGAACATCAGTAAATGTTTCTTTACTGTCAGGGTGACTGAACCACGGCACAGACTGCCCAGAAAGATTGTGGAGCCTGGATCTTTGAAGACATTAAAAGTACACCCAGATAGAATCCTGGGCAAGAGGCTCTAGGTATCCTGGTTTAGGCAGGGGGGTTGGGCCTGGTTAGCCCCACCAACCCCTTCCACTCTCTTTCATTCTGTGCTAGTGAATTCTCTTCAAGATGCATTTCAAAGCGCTGGCATGACAAAGTTCTGTGCAGACAGAGATCCAAATGGACATGGCATCTAAGTTCCTTAAGCAGTGTTCAAGAAGAATGTAAAACTCTGGCACAAGTGTCTCTTCCCTAACTGAATCCCTTTCATGGGAAAATTCCCAGCTCTAGAAAGATCTTCTGATACGCATGCTTAAGACTGACACTGGCTGAGCAAATTTCTCCCTATGTATATCTAAGACCAGTTAGGATCTTCACCCAAAGTGCAGTCAACATAGTCACAGAATGCCTATTGTTAAGAAGTGACAGCTTCCATCAGAATGGCAGCTATTGGTCCACAAAATGGATTAATGGATGGGAATTATCTACGTGGGTTAAAAACAAAAATAAAGAGTTGGTCTTTATTTATCAATTTCATGGCAATATTGATAAGGGAAGAAAAAGATCTAAGTCCTTGACTTTCTGGACTCGAGGAAAGATTTTAAAAATTCCTTGTAAAAATGTATGATCACAATCAGACTATTGAAACCATTTTAGTTGGGAACAAAGTTCCAAAATTGTCTAGATAGTGGCAAAGAAGCCAAGAAAATAGGAAAGAAACAAAAAGAGAGCAAAAGAGTCAGCTTCAGTGTACAAGCTCGTTCTAGAAGTAGTCTGCTGGGAAAAGGAACCCCCAGCTAAATTTCCAATGTATTCCTGCGCTTGATTCAGTAACTGGTCAATGTAAAAACCAATCCTTTTGTACAACTTCTTCCAGCAACAAAAACTCCAACAGGTTGACACTACCATCATGCCTGTTCCAGACATATTTAAAAGAGAAATGATGATTTTCTTGAAAACCTACTTACATAAAAGTTGCAAGATGGTGGAGGGATTCCCACATCCTCCTTCCTCCATCTGGCTTGAAAGTATATTTGATAAAATATGCAACAAAGCACATGATTTATAAGGGAGAGTCAAATGGATGATTTGGGAATCGATCTCTTGTTGATAGTAAACTTCATATCCACTCGGTGTGACCTTTTTAAAACAAAATGTGGAGCTGAGGCATGAATCTGCCACAACAATTGTAAAGCAAACATACACACTCCCCTTCATATGCCCCCCCCTCCACACACACCTAGGCACACACAGAGATCAGCATAGCAGATCATGAACACCTTGGAAAAGACTGAAATGCTAAATGCCTCTCTTGATGGGCAAAAGAGCTGGTGCAGTAATTCAAATGCCTGGTACAAAAATTCTGTTTAATATTTAGCTCCTATTTAAAACACAGCTTTTCATTTCATTCTATTTACAGAATATTTTCATTTCATTTGTTTCTTTAAAATTACTTAGTTCTCACCTGTTGTATGTCTAGGAATATTTTCTTCCAAAAATAGAAAAAAATAGATGATATCTTTTCAGCAGAAAACATTGGTTGATACAATTTTAAACCATCATGATATGGAAGAATTCTTCTGTCCCTCTCGAAGGTGGAAGAAGCATTTGGATCACAGATCATCTACAATGAAATACTTGACATGTTTAAGATGCTTTCAATCAATTTTGATCGTCAATTGCTTATTTGTTGTAAACAGTAATTTTTCAGTGAAGGGAAAGTGTGTGTGGTATATCTACATGATATGTTCAAAGGCAGTTCCTACTAATGGCCAGGCTGAATTCCAGTAAATAATGTCCCGAATGATATTTTGCCGCCTTCTTTGGCACTTCATGAAATCTTACCCCGATGAAGTGCTGAAACAAAGAGATTTTCTCTTAGAGAGTGTCTCATGTTGTAACCTATCCCATGGATTTTATGCTGTAATTCTTATCTCTTTTAAAATTTACTATCTTCTGTACAGTTTTCATGAAACTTTCTGTTACAGTAGTGAATAGCACAGATAAATGTCATTTTGTACAACTTTGAATTTACCCCAAGAGCTGAGAGAAAACTTGATCCTATACTTCAATCCGAGTTTCTTCTATAGTCCGACTTTGTTTCTCTACCATCAAGCTTCTCCTTTGTTGCTGCTCCAAGCCCCGTCCAAGGTGACCTTGAATACTTTCAGGGATGGGACACCCACAACTTCTCTGGGCAACCTGTTCCAGTGTTCCAGCACTCCCACAGTAAAAAAGGCCTTCCTTTCATCTAATATGTGTAGGAAATCATAAATCTAGGCATAGAAGCTTGGAGTGCAAATTTGAAATTCTTTGGATTTGAAGCACATTTTATATGAATACTGACTTACAGATGACTAAAAGATGTTGATGGGCATTTGAGCTGACAAGTTTTGAAAAAGTGCACGGAAATTAAAACTGAAACCACTAAAATTAAAAACTCCTTGCCATTTTCTTTTTCCTCTCCTATTCAAAATTGCATATGTCAGATATCAGTGCTTCATGCAAACCTCTCAGATGCTCTCAGAGAAAAAGCTTTTCTTTCAGACTAAGTTGCGGTTGACGTAGAACACTAGCAGGAGTGAAAGATTTTCTGGGCATCGGGGCAGCCCGTTCTCCTTGGATTTGTGTGCAGAATGCATTTTATCCAAACTGGAAAATAGATCCCAGCTCTGTTCTATTCATCATTCTTACTTCATCAGGCCAGAAGATTCTGTGAAAAGTAGCCTGTGGACCTTGAAGACAGCGCATGTGAACCAGATGAGAGGTGATAGAGAAGTTGAGGGAGAGAAGAAAGAGCATGAGGCTGAAACCAGAAAGTATTTCTCCACGTGATCATGGAAGATTGCAGGAGCCACTTGGTACTATCAAACCAGCCCAACTTGGCACTGGTGCCACCTTGGGTCTGGGAGCCATGTTGCACATCGTGCATTTTAAGGAGCCAGCTGGCCACACCCAGCCATATGCCCCCAAACACAAACCAAGGCCCTTTTCTCTGGCAAACAAAACTCAGCTGCCCTGCTTCTGGATGGCAGATTGCAGGAACCACTTGGTACTATCAAACCAGCCCAACTTGGCACTGGTGCCACCATGGGTCTGGGAACCATCCTGCGTATCGTGGATTCTAAGGAGCCAGCCGGCCACTCCCAGCCACAGGCCTCCAAACAAAATCAACGTCGCTGTTCCCTGGAAAGCAAAACACGCCTGCCAACTTTTTGATGGAGTTTGCAGGAGCCACTTGGTACTATCAAACCAGCCCAACTTGGCACTGGTGCCACCATGGGTCTGGTAAACATCCTGCGTATCGTGGATTCTTAGGAGCCAGCAGGCCACTCCTAGCCACAGGCCCCCAAACAAAAACCTAGGCCTATTTCTCTGGCAAACAAAAGTAAGCTGCCCCGCTTCTGGATGGCAGATTGCAGGAGACACTTGGTACTATCAAACCAGCCCAACTTGGCACTGGTGCCACCTTGGATCTGGGAACCATGTTGTGTATCGTGGATTTTCAGGGGCCAGCCGGCCACT
Source organism: Melospiza melodia melodia (assembly GCF_035770615.1). Lineage (NCBI taxonomy): Eukaryota > Metazoa > Chordata > Aves > Passeriformes > Passerellidae > Melospiza > Melospiza melodia. Next base: position 42,578,136 of record NC_086195.1, on the reverse strand, counting down.
CTCAGCCATATGTCCCCAAACAGAAACCTCGGCCCGTTTCTCTGGCAAACAAAACTCAACTGCCCCTCTTCTGGATGGCAAATTGCAGGATGAACTTGATACTAAAACCGCAGGCCGACTTGGTAGTGGTGACACCTTGGGCCTGGGAACCATCATGCGTATCGAGCATTTTAAGGAGCCAGCCGGCCACTCCCAGCAATATGCCCCCAATAACAATCCACGGAATTTTTCTCTGGCAAACAAAAATCAGCTGCCCCGCTTCTGGATGGCAGATTGCAGGAGCCACTTTGCACCATCAAACCAGCCCGACTGGGCACTGGTGCCACCTTGCATCTGGGAACCATGCTGCCTAGCGTGGATTTTCAGGGGCCAGCGGGCCACTCTCAGCTATATGCCCCCAAACAAAACCCACGGCCCGTTTCCCTGGCAAACAAAAGTAAGCTGCCCTGCTTCTGGATGGCAGATTGCAGGAACCACTTGGTAGTATCAAACCAGCCCGACTTGGCACTGGTGCCACCTTGGGTCTGGGAACCATCCTGCGTATCGTGGATTCTAAGGAGCCAGCCGGCCACTCCCAGCCACAGGCCCCCAAACACAAACCACAGCGCTTTTCCCTGGAAAACAAAACTCGCCTGCCAACTTTTTGATGGCAGATTGCAGGAGCAACTTGGTACTATCAAACCAGCCCAACTTGGCACTGGTGCCACCATAGGTCTGGTCACCATCCTGCCTATTGTAGCTTTCCAGGAGCCAGCCGGTCACTCCCAGCCATAGGCCCCCAAACACAAACCTCGGCCCGTTTCCCTGGCAAACAAAAGTAAGCTGCCCCGCTTCTGGATGGCAGATTGCAGGAGCCACTTGGTACTATCAAACCAGCCCAACTTGGAACTGGTGCCACCTTGGGTCTGGGAACCATGCTGCGTATCGCAGATTCTAAGGCGCCAGTCGGCCACTCCCAGCCACAAGCCCCCAAACACAAACAACGGCGCTTTTCTCTGGCAAACAAAACTCAACTGCCCCTCTTCTGGATGGCAAATTGCAGGACGCACTTGGTACTATAAAAACAGCCCGACTTGGCACTGGTGCCACCTTGGGTCTGGGAACCATCCTGCGTATCGATCTTTTTAATGAGACAGCCGGCCACTCCCAGCCATATGCCCCCAAACACAAACCACGGCCCTTTCCTCTGGCAAACAAAACTCAACTGCCCCTCTTCTGGATGGCAGATTGCAGGAGCCACTTGGTACTATCAAACCAGCAAGACTTGGCACTGGTGCCACCTTGGGTCTGGGAACCATCCTGCGTATTGTGGATTGTCAGGAGCCAGCTGAACATTCTCGGCCACAGACCCAAATCAAAAACAACGGCCTGTTTCACAGGCAAACAAAACTCAGCTGCCCCGCTTCTGGATGGGAGATTGCAGGAGGCACTTGACACTGTGAAACCAGCCCCACTTGGCACTGGTGCCACCTTGGGTCTGGGAACCATGCTGCGTATCATGGATTTTCAGGAGCCAGCCAGCCACTCCCAGCCATAGGCCCCCAAACAAAAACCACAGCCTTTTTCTCTGGCAAACAAAATTCAGCTGCCCCACTTCTGGATGGCAGATTGCAGGAGCCACTTGGGACTATCACACCAGCACAACATGGCACTGCTGCCACCTTGGATCTGGGAACCATCCTGCCTATCGTGGATTTTCAGGGGCCAGCCGGTCACTCTCAGCCATAGGCCCCAAACACAAACCACGGCCCTTTTCTCTGGAAAACAAAACTCAACTGCCCCTCTTCTGGATGGCAGATTGCAGGAGCCACTGGGTACTATGAAACTAGCCCTACTTGGCACTGGTGCCACCTTGGGTCTGGGAACCATGCTGCGTATCATGGATTTTCAGGAGCCAGCCGTCCACTGTCAGCCACAGGCCCCGAAACACAAACAACAGCCTTTTTCTCTGGCAAACAAAATTCAGCTGCACCGCTTCTGGATGGCAGATTGCAGGAACCACTTGGTACTAACAAACCAGCCCGACTTGGCACTGGTGCCACCTTGGGTCTGGGAACCATCCTGCGTATCGTGGATTCTAAGGAGCCAGCTGGCCACTCCCAGCCACAGGCCCCAAAATACACACAACGGCGCTTTTCCCTGGAAAACAAAACTCGCCTGCCAACTTTTTGATGGCAGATTGCAGGAGCCACTTGGTACTATCAAACCAGCCCGACTTGGCACTGGTGCCACCATGGGTCTGGTCACCATCCTGCCTATCGTAGCTTTTCAGGAGCCAGCCGGTCACTCCCAGCCATAGGCCCCCAGAAAAAAACCTCGGTCCGTTTCCCTGGAAAACAAAAGTAAGCTGCCCCGCTTCTGGATGGCAGATTGCAGGAGCCACTTGGTGCTATCAAACCAGCCCGACTTGGCACTGGTGCCACCTTGGGTCTGGGAACCATCCTGCGTATCCTGTGTTCTAAGGAGCCAGCCGGCCACTCCCAGCCACAGTCCCCCAAACACAAACAACGGCGCTTTTCCCTGGAAAACAAAACTGACCTGCCAACTTTTTGATGGCAGATTGCAGGAGCCACTTGGTACTATCAAACCAGCCCAACTTGGCACTGGTGCCACCATGGGTCTGGTCACCATCCTGCCTATCGTAGCTTTTCAGGAGCCAGCCGGTCACTCCCAGCCATAGGTCCCCAGACAAATACCTCGGCCCGTTTCCCTGGCAAACAAAAGTAAGCTGCCCCGCTTCTGGATGGCAGACTGCAGGAGCCACTTGGTACAATCAAACCAGCCCGACTTGGCACTGGTGCCACCTTGGCTCTGGGAACCATGCTGCGTAACCCGGATTCTAAGAGGAAAGGCAGGCACTGCCAGCCACAGGCCTCCAAACAAAATCAACGGCGCTTTTCCCTGGAAAACAAAACTCGCCGGACAACTTTTAGATGGCAGATTGCAGGAGCCAGTTGGTACCATCAAACCAGCCCAACTTGGCACTGGTGCCACCTTGGGTCTGGGAACCATCCTGCCTATTGTTGCTTTTCAGGAGCCAGCCGGTCACTTCTAGCCCTAGGCCCCCAGTCATAAACCTCGGCCCGTTTCCCTGGCACACAAATGTAAGCTACCCCGCTTCAGGATGGCAGATTGCAGGAGCCACTTTTCACCATCAAACCAGCCCAACGTGGCACTGGTGCCACCTTGGGTCTGGGAACCATCCTGCGTATCGTGCGTTCTAAGGAGCCAGCCGGCCACTCCCAGCCACAGTCCCCCAAACACAAACAACGGCGCTTTTCCCTGGAAAACAAAACTGGCCTGCCAACTTTTTGATGGCAGATTGCAGGAGCCACTTGGTACTATCAAACCAGCCCAACTTGGCACTGGTGCCACCATGGGTCTGGTCACCATCCTGCCTATCGTAGCTTTTCAGGAGCCAGCCGGTCACTCCCAGCCATAGGCCCCCAGACACAAACCTCGGCCCGTTTCCCTGGCAAACAAAAGTAAGCTGCCCCGCTTCTGGATGGCAGATTGCAGGAACCACTTTGTACCATCAAACTAGCCCGACTTGTCACTGGTGCCACCTCTGGTCTGGGAACCATGCTGTGTATCGTGGATTCTAAGGAGCCATCCGTCCACTCCCAGCCACAGGCCCCCAAACACAAACAACGGCGCTTTTCCCTGGAAAACAAAACTCGCCTGCCAACATTTTGATGGCAGATTGCAGGAGCCACTTGGTACTATCAAATCAGCCCAACTTGGCACTGGTGCCACCATGGGTCTGGTCACCATCCTGCCTATCGTAGCTTTTCAGGAGCCAGCCGGTCACTCCCAGCCATAGGCCCCCAGACACAAACCTCGGCCCGTTTCCCTGGCAAACAAAAGTAAGCTGCCCCGCTTCTGGATGGCAGATTGCAGGACGCACTTGGTAGTATCAAACCAGCCCGACTTGGCACTGGTGCCACCTCTGGTCTGGGAACCATCCTGCGTATCGTGGATTCTAAGCAGCCAGCCGGCCACTCCCAGCCACAGGCCCCCAAACACAATCAACGGCGCTTTTCCCTGGAAAACAAAACTCGCCTGCCAACATTTTGATGGCAGATTGCAGGAGCCACTTGGTACTATCAAATCAGCCCAACTTGGCACTGGTGCCACCATGCGTTTGGTCACCATCCTGCCTATCGTAGCTTTTCAGGAGCCAGCCGGTCACTCCCAGCTATAGGCCCCCAGACAAAAACCTCGGCCCGTTTCCCTGGCATACAAAAGTAAGCTGCCCCGCTTCTGGATGGCAGATTGCAGGAACCACTTGGTACTATCAAACCAGCCCGACTTGGCACTGGTGCCACCTGTGGTCTGGGAACCATCCTGCGTATCGTGGTTCTAAGGAGCCATCCGTCCACTCCCAGCCACAGGCCCCCAAACACAAACAACGGCGCTTTTCCCTGGAAAACAAAACTCGCCTGCCAACATTTTGATGGCAGATTGCAGGAGCCACTTGGTACTATCAAATCAGCCCAACTTGGCACTGGTGCCACCATGGGTCTGGTCACCATCCTGCCTATCGTAGCTTTTCAGGAGCCAGCCGGTCACTCGCAGCCGTAGGCACCCAGAGAAAAACCTCGGCCCGTTTCCCTGGCAAACAAAAGTAAGCTACCCCGCTTCTGGATGGCAGATTGCAGGAGCCACTTTGCACCATCAAACTAGCCCGACTTGGCACTGGTGCCACCTCAGGTCTGGGAACCATCCTGCGTATCGTTCATTCTAAGGAGCCAGCCGGCCACTCCAGCCACAGGCCCCCAGACAGAAACAACGGCGCTTTTCCCTGGAAAACAAAACTCGCCTGCCAACTTTTAGATGGCAGATTGCAGGAGCCACTTGGTACTGTCAAATCAGCCCAACTTGGCACTGGTGCCACCTCTGGTCTGGGAACCATGCTGTGTATCGTGGATTCCAATTAGCAAGCCGGCCACTCCCAGCCACAGGCCTCCAAACACAAACAACGGCGCTTTTCCCTGGAAAACAAAACTCGCCTGCCAACTTTTTGATGGCAGATTGCAGGAGCCACTTGGTACTATCAAACCAGCCCAACTTGGCACTGGTGCCACCATGGGTCTGGTCACCATCCTGCCTATCGTAGCTTTTCAGGACCTAGACGGTCACTCCCAGCCATAGGCCCCGTGACACAAAGCGCGGCCCGTTTCCCTGGCAAACAAAAGTAAGCTGTCCCGCTTCTGGATGGCAGATTGCAGGATCCACTAGGTATTATCAAACCAGCCCGACTTGGCACTGGTGCCACCTCTGGTCTGGGAACCATCCTGCGTATCGTGGATTCTAAGCAGCCAGCCGGCCACTCCCAGCCACAGGCCCCCAAACACAAACAACGGCGCTTTTCCCTGGAAAACAAAACTCGCCTGCCAACATTTTGATGGCAGATTGCAGGAGCCACTTGGTACTATCAAACCAGCCCAACTTGGCACTGGTGCCACCATGGGTCTGGTCACCATCCTGCCTATCGTAGCTTTTCAGGAGCCAGCCGGTCACTCCAAGCCATAGGCCCCCAGACAAAAACCTCGGCCCGTTTCCCTGGCAAAGAAAAATAAGCTACCCCGCTTCTGGATGGCACATTGCAGGAGCCACTTTGCACCATCAAACCAGCCCGACTTGGCACTGGTGCCACCTCTGGTCTGGGAACCATCCTGCGTATCGTGGATTCTAATTAGCCATCCGTCCACTCCCAGCCACAGGCCCCCAAACAAAAACAACGGCGCTTTTCCCTGGAAAACAAAACTCGCCTGCCAAATTTTGATGGCAGATTGCCGGAGCCACTGGGTACTATCAAACCAGCCCAACTTGACACTGGTGCCACCATGGGTCTGGTCACCATCCTGCCTATCGTAGCTTTTCAGGAGCCAGCCGGTCACTCCCAGCCATAGGCCCCCAGACAAAAAGCTCGGACCGTTTCCCTGGCAAACAAAAGTAAGTTATTCCGCTACTGGATGGCAGATTGCAGGAGCCACTTTTCACCATCAAACCAGCCTGACTTGGCACTGGTGCCACCTCTGGTCTGGGAACCATGCTGCGTATCGTGGATTCTAAGGAGCCAGCCGGCCACTCCCAGCCACAGGCCCTCAAACAAAAACAACGGCGCATTTCCCTGGATAACAAACTCGCCTGCCAACTTTTTGATGGCAGATTGCAGGAGCCACTTGGTACTATCAAACCAGCCCAACTTGGCACTGGTGCCACCATGGATCTGGTCACCATCCTGCCTATCGTAGCTTTTCAGGACCTAGCCGGTCACTCCAAGCCATAGGCCCCCAGAGAAAAACCTCGGCCCGTTTCCCTGGCAAACAAAAGTAAGCTGCCCCGCTTCTGGATGGCAGATTGCAGGAACCACTTGGTACTATCAAACCAGCCCAACTTGGCACTGGTGCCACCTTGGCTCTGGGAACCATGCTGCGTAAAGTAGATTCTAAGAGGACAGGCGGACACTCCCAGCCACAGGCCACCAGACACAAACAACGGCGCTTTTCCCTGGAAAACAAAACTCGCCTGCCAACTTTTTGATGGCAGATTGCAGGAGCCACTTGGTACTATCAAATCAGACCAACTTGGCACTGGTGCCACCATGGGTCTGGTCACCATCCTGCCTATCGTAGCTTTTCAGGAGCCAGCCGGTCACTCGCAGCCATAGGCCCCCAGACACAAAACTCGGCCCGTTTCCCTGGCAAACAAAAGTAAGCTACCCCGCTTCTGGATGGCAGACTGCAGGACGCACTTGATAGTATCAAACCAGCCCGACTTGGCTCTGGTGCCACCTCAGGTCTGGGAACCATGCTGCGTATCGTAGATTCTAATTAGCCATCTGGCCACTCCCAGCCATAGGCCCCCAGACAAAAACCTCGGCCCGTTTCCCTGGCAAACAAAAGTAAGTTATCCCGCTTCTGGATGGCAGATTGCAGGAGCCACTTTTCACCATCAAACCAGCCCAACTTGGCACTGGTGCCACCTGTGGTCTGGGAACCATCCTGCGTATCGTGGATTCTAAGGAGCCAGCCGGCCACTCCCTGCCACAGGCCCCCAAACACAAACAACGGCGCTTTTCCCTGGATAACAAACTCGCCTGCTAACTTTTTGATGGCAGATTGCAGGAGCCACTTGGTACTATCAAACCAGCCCAACTTGGCACTGGTGCCACCATGGGTCTGGTCACCATCCTGCCTATCGTAGCTTTTCAGGAGCCAGGCGGTCACTCCCAGCCATAGGCCCTGAGACACAAACCTCGGCCCGTATCCCTGGCAAACAAAAGTAAGCTGCCCCGCTTCTGGATGGCAGATTGCAGGACGCACTTGGTACTATCAAACCAGCCCAACTTGGCACTGGTGCCACCTCTGGTCTGGGAACCATGCCGCGTATCGTGGATTCTAAGGAGCCAGCCGGCCACTCCCAGCCACAGGCCCCCAAACAGAAACAACGGCGCTTTTCCCTGGAAAACAAAACTCGCCTGCCAACTTTTTCATGGCTGATTGCAGGAGCCACTTGGTACTATCAAATCAGCCCAGCTTGGCACTGGTGCCACCATGGGTCTGGTCACCATCCTGCCTATCTTAGCTTTTCAGGAGCCAGCCGGTCACTCCCAGCCATAGGCCCCCAGACACAAAGCTCGGCCCGTTTCCCTGGCAAACAAAAGTAAGCTACCCCGCTTCTGGATGGCAGATTGCAGGAACCACTTTGCACCATCAAACTAGCCCGACTTGGCACTGGTGCCACCTCTGGTCTGGGAACCATGCTGTGTATCGTGGATTCTAAGGAGCCATCCGTCCACTCCCAGACACAGGCCCCCAAACACAAACAACGGCGCTTTTCCCTGGAAAACAAAACTCGCCTGCCAACTTTTTGATGGCAGATTGCAGGAGCCACTTGGTACTATCAAACCAGCCCAACTTGGCACTGGTGCCACCATGGGTCTGGTCACCATCCTGCCTATCGTAGCTTTTCAGGAGCAAGCCGGTCACTCCCAGCCATAGGCCCCCAGACACAAACCTCGGCCCGTTTCCCTGGCAAACAAAAGTAAGCTGCCCCGCTTCTGGATGGCAGATTGCAGGACGCACTTGGTAGTATCAAACCAGCCCGACTTGGCACTGGTGCCACCTCTGGTCTGGGAACCATCCTGCGTATCGTGGATTCTAAGCAGCCAGCCGGCCACTCCCAGCCACAGGCCCCCAAACACAAACAACGGCGCTTTTCCCTGGAAAACAAAACTCGCCTGCCAACATTTTGATGGCAGATTGCAGGAGCCACTTGGTACTATCAAATCAGCCCAACTTGGCACTGGTGCCACCATGCGTTTGGTCACCATCCTGCCTATCGTAGCTTTTCAGGAGCCAGACGGTCACTCCCAGCTATAGGCCCCCAGACAAAAACCTCGGCCCGTTTCCCTGGCATACAAAAGTAAGCTGCCCCGCTTCTGGATGGCAGATTGCAGGAACAACTTGGTACTATCAAACCAGCCCGACTTGGCACTGGTGCCACCTCTGGTCTGGGAACCATCCTGCGTATCGTGGATTCTAAGGAGCCAGCCGGCCACTCCCAGCCACAGGCCCCCAAACACAAACAACGGCGCTTTTCCCTGGAAAACAAAACTCGCCTGCCAACATTTTGATGGCAGATTGCAGGAGCCACTTGGTACTATCAAACCAGCCCAACTTGGCACTGGTGCCACCATGGATCTGGTCACCATCCTGCCTATCGTAGCTTTTCAGGACCTAGCCGGTCACTCCAAGCCATAGGCGCCCAGACAAAAAGCTCGGCCCGTTTCCCTGGCAAACAAAGTAAGCTGCCCCGCTTCTGGATGGCAGATTGCAGGAACCACTTGGTACTATCAAACCAGCCCGACTTGGCACTGGTGCCACCTTGGGTCTGGGAACCATCCTGCGTATCGTGGATTCTAAGGAGCCAGCCGGTCACTCCCAGCCACAGGCCCCCAAACACAAACAACGGCGCTTTTCCCTGGAAAACAAAACTCGCCTGCCAATATTTTGATGGCAGATTGCAGGAGCCACTTGCTACTATCAAATCAGCCCAACTTGGCACTGGTGCCACCATGGGTCTGGTCACCATCCTGCCTATCGTAGCTTTTCAGGAGCCAGCCGGTCCCTCCCTGCCATAGGCCCCCAGAGAAAAACCTCGGCCCGTTTCCCTGGCAAACAAAAGTAAGCTGCCCCGCTTCTGGATGGCAGATTGCAGGAGCCACTTTGCACCATCAAACTAGCCCGACTTGGCACTGGTGCCACCTCAGGTCTGGGAACCATCCTGCGTATCGTGGATTCTAAGGAGCCAGCCGGCCACTCCAGCCACAGGCCCCCAGACACAAACAACGGCGCTTTTCCCTGGAAAACAAAACTCGCCTGCCAACTTTTAGATGGCAGATTGTAGGAGCCACTTGGTACTGTCAAATCAGCCCAACTTGGCACTGGTGCCACCATGGGTCTGGTCACCATCCTGCCTATCGTAGCTTTTCAGGACCTAGCAGGTCACTCCCAGCCATAGGCGCCCAGACACAAAGCTCGGCCCGTTTCCCTGGCAAACAAAAGTAAGCTGCCCCGCTTCTGGATGGCAGATTTCCGGAGCCACTTGGTACTATCAAACCAGCCCGACTTGGCACTGGTGCCACCTCTGGTCTGGGAACCATGCTGCGTATCGTGGATTCTAAGGAGCCATCCGTCCACTCCCAGCCACAGGCCCCCAAACACAAACAACGGCGCTTTTCCCTGGAAAACAAAACTCGCCTGCCAACATTTTGATGGCAGATTGCAGGAGCCACTTGCTACTATCAAATCAGCCCATCTTGGCACTGGTGCCACCATGGGTCTGGTCACCATCCTGCCTATCGTAGGTGTTCAGGCGCCAGCCGGTCACTCCCAGCCATAGGCCCCCAGAGAAAAACCTCGGCCCGTTTCCCTGGCAAACAAAAGTAAGCTGCCCCGCTTCTGGATGGCAGATTGCAGGAGCCACTTTGCACCATCAAACCAGCCCAACTTGGCACTGGTGCCACCTCTGGTCTGGGAACCATGCTGTGTATCGTGGATTCCAATTAGCAAGCCGGCCACTCCCAGCCACAGGCCTCCAAACACAAACAACGGCGCTTTTCCCTGGAAAACAAAACTCGCCTGCCAACTTTTTGATGGCAGATTGCAGGAGCCACTTGGTACTATCAAACCAGCCCAACTTGGCACTGGTGCCACCATGGGTCTGGTAACCATCCTGCCTATCGTAGCTTTTCAGGACCTAGACGGTCACTCCCAGCCATAGGCCCCGTGACACAAAGCTCGGCCCTTTTCCCTGGCAAACAAAAGTAAGCTGTCCCGCTTCTGGATGGCAGATTGCAGGATCCACTAGGTATTATCAAACCAGCCCGACTTGGCACTGGTGCCACCTCTGGTCTGGGAACCATCCTGCGTATCGTGGATTCTAAGCAGCCAGCCGGCCACTCCCAGCCACAGGCCCCCAAACACAAACAACGGCGCTTTTCCCTGGAAAACAAAACTCGCCTGCCAACATTTTGATGGCAGATTGCAGGAGCCACTTGGTACTATCAAACCAGCCCAACTTGGCACTGGTGCCACCATGGGTCTGGTCACCATCCTGCCTATCGTAGCTTTTCAGGAGCCAGCCGGTCACTCCAAGCCATAGGCCCCCAGACAAAAACCTCGGCCCGTTTCCCTGGCAAAGAAAAATAAGCTACCCCGCTTCTGGATGGCACATTGCAGGAGCCACTTTGCACCATCAAACCAGCCCGACTTGGCACTGGTGCCACCTCTGGTCTGGGAACCATCCTGCGTATCGTGGATTCTAATTAGCCATCCGTCCACTCCCAGCCACAGGCCCCCAAACAAAAACAACGGCGCTTTTCCCTGGAAAACAAAACTCGCCTGCCAAATTTTGATGGCAGATTGCCGGAGCCACTGGGTACTATCAAACCAGCCCAACTTGACACTGGTGCCACCATGGGTCTGGTAACCATCCTGCCTATCGTAGCTTTTCAGGAGCCAGCCGGTCACTCCCAGCCATAGGCCCCCAGAAAAAAAGCTCGGACCGTTTCCCTGGCAAACAAAAGTAAGTTATTCCGCTACTGGATGGCAGATTGCAGGAGCCACTTTTCACCATCAAACCAGCCCGACTTGGCACTGGTGCCACCTCTGGTCTGGGAACCATGCTGCGTATCGTGGATTCTAAGGAGCCAGCCGGCCACTCCCAGCCACAGGCCCCCAAACACAAACAACGGCGCATTTCCCTGGATAACAAACTCGCCTGCCAACTTTTTTTATGGCAGATTGCAGGAGCCACTTGGTACTATCAAACCAGCCCAACTTGGCACTGGTGCCACCATGGGTCTGGTCACCATCCTGCCTATCGTAGCTTTTCAGGAGCCAGCCGGTCACTCCCAGCCATAGGCCCCGAGACACAAACCTCGGCCCGTTTCCCTGGCAAACAAAAGTAAGCTACCCCGCTTCTGGATGGCAGATTGCAGGACGCACTTGGTACTATCAAACCAGCCCAACTTGGCACTGGTGCCACCTCTGGTCTGGGAACCATGCTGCGTATCGTGGATTCTAAGGAGCCAGCCGGCCACTCCCAGCCACAGGCCCCCAAATACAAACAACGGCGCTTTTCCCTGGAAAACAAAACTCGCCTGCCAACATTTTGATGGCAGATTGCAGGAGCCACTTGGTACTATCAAACCAGCCCAACTTGGCACTGGTGCCACCATGGGTCTGGTCACCATCCTGCCTATCTTAGCTTTTCAGGAGCCAGCCGGTCACTCCCAGCCATAGGCCCCCAGACACAAACCTCGGCCCGTTTCCCTGGCAAACAAAAGTAAGCTGCCCCGCTTCTGGATGGCAGATTGCAGGAGCCACTTGGTACTATCAAACCAGCCCAACTTGGCACTGGTGCCACCTTGGGTCTGGGAACCATCCTGCGTATCGTGGATTCTAAGGAGCCAGCCGGTCACTCTCAGCCACAGGCCCCCAAACACAAACCACAGCGCTTTTCCCAGGAAAACAAAACCCGCCTGCCGACATTTTGATGGCAGATTGCAGGAGCCACTTGCTACTATCAAATCAGCCCAACTTGGCACTGGTGCCACCATGGGTCTGGTCACCATCCTGCCTATCGTAGCTTTTCAGGAGCCAGCCGGTCACTCCCAGCCATAGGCCCCCAGACACAAAGCTCGGCCCGTTTCCCTGGCAAACAAAAGTAAGCTGCCCCGCTTCTGGATGGCAGATTGCAGGACGCACTTGGTACTATCAAACCAGCCCGACTTGGCACTGGTGCCACCTCTGGTCTGGGAACCATGGTGCGTATCGTGAATTCTAAGGAGCCAGCCGGCCACTCCCAGCCATAGGCACCCAAACACAAACAACGGCGCTTTTCCCTGGAAAACAAAACTCGCCTGCCAACTTTTTGATGGCAGATTGCAGGAGCCACTTGGTACTATCAAACCAGCTCAACTTGGCACTGGTGCCACCATGGGTCTGCTCACCATCCTGCCTATCGTAGCTTTTCAGGAGCCAGCCGGTCACTCCCAGCCATAGGCCCCCAGACACAAACCTCGGCCCGTTTCCCTGGCAAACAAAAGTAAGCTGCCCCGCTTCTGCATGGCAGATTGCAGGAGCTATTTAGTACTATCAAACCAGCCCGACTTGGCACTGGTGCCACCTCAGGTCTGGGAACCATCCTGCCTATCGTGGATTCTAAGGAGCCAGCCGGCCACTCCCAGCCACAGGCGCCCAAACACAAACAACGGCGCTTTTCCCTGGAAAACAAAACTCGCCCTCCAAATTTTGACGGCAGATTGCAGGAGCCACTTGGTACTATCAAATCAGCCCAACTTGGGACTGGTGCCACCATGGGTCTGGTCACCATCCTGCCTATCGTAGCTTTTCAGGAGCCAGCCGGTCACTCCCAGCCATAGGCCCCCAGACAAAAACCTCGGCCCGTTTCCCTGGCATACAAAAGTAAGCTGCCCTGCTTCTGGATGGCAGATTGCAGGAACCACTTGGTACTATCAAACCAGCAAAACTTGGCACTGGTGCCACCTTGGGTCTGGATACCATGCTGCGTATCGTGGATTCTAAGGAGCCAGCCGGCCACTCCCAGCCACAGGCCCCCAAACACAAACAACGGCGCTTTTCCCTGGAAAACAAAACTCTCCTGCCAACTTTTTGATGGGAGATTGCAGGAGCCACTTGGTTTTATCAAATCAGACCAACTTGGCACTGGTGCCACCATGGGTCTGGTCACCATCCTGCCTATCGTAGCTTTTCAGGAGCCAGCCGGTCACTCGCAGCCATAGGCCCCCGGACACAAACCTCGGCCCGTTTCCCTGACAAACAAAAGTAAGTTATCCCGCTTCTGGATGGCAGATTGCCGGAGCCACTTGGTACTATCAAACCAGCCCGACTTGGCACTGGTGCCACCATGGGTCTGGTCACCATCCTGCCTATCGTGGATTCTAATTAGCCCTCTGTCCACTCCCAGCCACAGGCCCCCAAACAAAAACAACGGCGCTTTTCCCTGGAAAACAAAACTCGTCTGCCAACTTTTTGATGGCAGATTGCCAGAGCCACTTGGTACTATCAAACCAGCCCAACTTGGCACTGGTGCCACCTTGGGTCTGGGAACCATGCTGCGTATCGTGGATTATAAGGAGCCATCCGGCCACTCCCAGCCACAGGCCCCCAAACAAAAACAACGGCGCTTTTCCCTGGAAAACAAAACTCGCCTGCCAAATTTTTGATGGCAGATTGCAGGAGCCACTTGGTACTATCAAACCAGCCCAACTTGACACTGGTGCCACCATGGGTCTGGTCACCATCCTGCCTATCTTAGCTTTTCTGGAGCCAGCCGGTCACTCCCAGCCATAGGCCCCCAGACACAAACCTCGGCCCGTTTCCCTGGCAAACAAAAGTAAGCTGCCCCGCTTCTGGATGGCAGATTGCAGGAGCCACTTGGTACTATCAAACCAGCCCAACTTGGCACTGGTGCCACCTTGGGTCTGGGAACCATCCTTGCGTATCGTGGATTCTAAGGAGCCAGCCCGTCACTCCCAGCCACAGGCCCCCAAACACAAACCACAGCGCTTTTCTCTGGAAAACAAACCCGCCTGCCGACATTTTGATGGCAGATTGCAGGAGCCACTTGCTGCTATCAAATCAGCCCAACTTGGCACTGGTGCCACCATGGGTCTGGTCACCATCCTGCCTATCGTAGCTTTTCAGGAGCCAGCCGGTCACTCCCAGTCATAGGCCCCCAGACACAAACCTCTGCCCGTTTCCCTGGCAAACAAAAGTAAGCTGCCCCGCTTCTGGATGGCAGATTGTAGGACGCACTTGGTACTATCAAACCAGCCCGACTTGGCACTGGTGCCACCTCTGGTCTGGGAACTATGGTGCGTATCGTGGATTCTAAGGAGCCAGCCGGCCACTCCCAGCCATAGGCACCCAAACACAAACAACGGCGCTTTTCCCTGGAAAACAAAACTCGCCTGCCAACTTTTTGATGGCAGATTGCAGGAGCCACTTGGTACTATCAAACCAGCTCAACTTGGCACTGGTGCCACCATGGGTCTGCTCACCATCCTGCCTATCGTAGCTTTTCAGGAGCCAGACGGTCACTCGCAGCCATAGGCCCCCAGACAAAAACCTCGGCCCGTTTCCCTGGCAAACAAAAGTAAGCTGCCCCGCTTCTGCATGGCAGATTGCAGGAGCTATTTAGTACTATCAAACCAGCCCGACTTGGCACTGGTGCCACCATGGGTCTGGTCACCATCCTGCCTATCGTAGCTTTTCAGGAGCCAGCCGGTCACTCCCAGCCATAGGCCCCCAGACAAAAACCTCGGCCCGTTCCCCTGGCAAACAAAAGTAAGTTATCCCACTTCTGGATGGCAGATTGCAGGAGCCACTTTTCACCATCAAACCAGCCCAACTTGGCACTGGTGCCACCTCTGGTCTGGGAACCATCCTGCGTATCGTGGATTCTAAGGAGCCAGCCGGCCACTCCCTGCCACAGGCCCCCAAACACAAACAACGGCGCTTTTCCCTGGATAACAAACTCGCCTGCCAACTTTTTGATGGCAGATTGCAGGAGCCACTTGGTACTATCAAACCAGCCCAACTTGGCACTGGTGCCACCATGGGTCTGGTCACCATCCTGCCTATCGTAGCTTTTCAGGAGCCAGGCGGTCACTCCCAGCCATAGGCCCTGAGACACAAACCTCGGCCCGTATCCCTGGCAAACAAAAGTAAGCTGCCCCGCTTCTGGATGGCAGATTGCAGGACGCACTTGGTACTATCAAACCAGCCCAACTTGGCACTGGTGCCACCTCTGGTCTGGGAACCATGCCGCGTATCGTGGATTCTAAGGAGCCAGCCGGCCACTCCCAGCCACAGGCCCCCAAACAGAAACAACGGCGCTTTTCCCTGGAAAACAAAACTCGCCTGCCAACTTTTTCATGGCTGATTGCAGGAGCCACTTGGTACTATCAAATCAGCCCAGCTTGGCACTGGTGCCACCATGGGTCTGGTCACCATCCTGCCTATCTTAGCTTTTCAGGAGCCAGCCGGTCACTCCCAGCCATAGGCCCCCAGACACAAAGCTCGGCCCGTTTCCCTGGCAAACAAAAGTAAGCTACCCCGCTTCTGGATGGCAGATTGCAGGAACCACTTTGCACCATCAAACTAGCCCGACTTGGCACTGGTGCCACCTCTGGTCTGGGAACCATGCTGCGTATCGTGGATTCTAAGGAGCCATCCGTCCACTCCCAGACACAGGCCCCCAAACACAAACAACGGCGCTTTTCCCTGGAAAACAAAACTCGCCTGCCAACTTTTTGATGGCAGATTGCAGGAGCCACTTGGTACTATCAAACCAGCCCAACTTGGCACTGGTGCCACCATGGGTCTGGTCACCATCCTGCCTATCGTAGCTTTTCAGGAGCAAGCCGGTCACTCCCAGCCATAGGCCCCCAGACACAAACCTCGGCCCGTTTCCCTGGCAAACAAAAGTAAGCTGCCCCGCTTCTGGATGGCAGATTGCAGGACGCACTTGGTACTATCAAACCAGCCCGACTTGGCACTGGTGCCACCTCTGGTCTGGGAACCATCCTGCGTATCGTGGATTCTAAGCAGCCAGCCGGCCACTCCCAGCCACAGGCCCCCAAACACAAACAACGGCGCTTTTCCCTGGAAAACAAAACTCGCCTGCCAACATTTTGATGGCAGATTGCAGGAGCCACTTGGTACTATCAAATCAGCCCAACTTGGCACTGGTGCCACCATGCGTTTGGTCACCATCCTGCCTATCGTAGCTTTTCAGGAGCCAGACGGTCACTCCCAGCTATAGGCCCCCAGACAAAAACCTCGGCCCGTTTCCCTGGCATACAAAAGTAAGCTGCCCCGCTTCTGGATGGCAGATTGCAGGAACAACTTGGTACTATCAAACCAGCCCGACTTGGCACTGGTGCCACCTCTGGTCTGGGAACCATCCTGCGTATCGTGGATTCTAAGGAGCCAGCCGGCCACTCCCAGCCACAGGCCCCCAAACACAAACAACGGCGCTTTTCCCTGGAAAACAAAACTCGCCTGCCAACATTTTGATGGCAGATTGCAGGAGCCACTTGGTACTATCAAACCAGCCCAACTTGGCACTGGTGCCACCATGGATCTGGTCACCATCCTGCCTATCGTAGCTTTTCAGGACCTAGCCGGTCACTCCAAGCCATAGGCGCCCAGACAAAAAGCTCGGCCCGTTTCCCTGGCAAACAAAGTAAGCTGCCCCGCTTCTGGATGGCAGATTGCAGGAACCACTTGGTACTATCAAACCAGCCCGACTTGGCACTGGTGCCACCTTGGGTCTGGGAACCATCCTGCGTATCGTGGATTCTAAGGAGCCAGCCGGTCACTCCCAGCCACAGGCCCCCAAACACAAACAACGGCGCTTTTCCCTGGAAAACAAAACTCGCCTGCCAATATTTTGATGGCAGATTGCAGGAGCCACTTGCTACTATCAAATCAGCCCAACTTGGCACTGGTGCCACCATGGGTCTGGTCACCATCCTGCCTATCGTAGCTTTTCAGGAGCCAGCCGGTCCCTCCCTGCCATAGGCCCCCAGAGAAAAACCTCGGCCCGTTTCCCTGGCAAACAAAAGTAAGCTGCCCCGCTTCTGGATGGCAGATTGCAGGAGCCACTTTGCACCATCAAACTAGCCCGACTTGGCACTGGTGCCACCTCAGGTCTGGGAACCATCCTGCGTATCGTGGATTCTAAGGAGCCAGCCGGCCACTCCAGCCACAGGCCCCCAGACACAAACAACGGCGCTTTTCCCTGGAAAACAAAACTCGCCTGCCAACTTTTAGATGGCAGATTGCAGGAGCCACTTGGTACTGTCAAATCAGCCCAACTTGGCACTGGTGCCACCATGGGTCTGGTCACCATCCTGCCTATCGTAGCTTTTCAGGACCTAGCAGGTCACTCCCAGCCATAGGCGCCCAGACACAAAGCTCGGCCCGTTTCCCTGGCAAACAAAAGTAAGCTGCCCCGCTTCTGGATGGCAGATTTCCGGAGCCACTTGGTACTATCAAACCAGCCCGACTTGGCACTGGTGCCACCTCTGGTCTGGGAACCATGCTGCGTATCGTGGATTCTAAGGAGCCATCCGTCCACTCCCAGCCACAGGCCCCCAAACACAAACAACGGCGCTTTTCCCTGGAAAACAAAACTCGCCTGCCAACATTTTGATGGCAGATTGCAGGAGCCACTTGCTACTATCAAATCAGCCCATCTTGGCACTGGTGCCACCATGGGTCTGGTCACCATCCTGCCTATCGTAGGTGTTCAGGCGCCAGCCGGTCACTCCCAGCCATAGGCCCCCAGAGAAAAACCTCGGCCCGTTTCCCTGGCAAACAAAAGTAAGCTGCCCCGCTTCTGGATGGCAGATTGCAGGAGCCACTTTGCACCATCAAACCAGCCCAACTTGGCACTGGTGCCACCTCTGGTCTGGGAACCATGCTGTGTATCGTGGATTCCAATTAGCAAGCCGGCCACTCCCAGCCACAGGCCTCCAAACACAAACAACGGCGCTTTTCCCTGGAAAACAAAACTCGCCTGCCAACTTTTTGATGGCAGATTGCAGGAGCCACTTGGTACTATCAAACCAGCCCAACTTGGCACTGGTGCCACCATGGGTCTGGTAACCATCCTGCCTATCGTAGCTTTTCAGGACCTAGACGGTCACTCCCAGCCATAGGCCCCGTGACACAAAGCTCGGCCCTTTTCCCTGGCAAACAAAAGTAAGCTGTCCCGCTTCTGGATGGCAGATTGCAGGATCCACTAGGTATTATCAAACCAGCCCGACTTGGCACTGGTGCCACCTCTGGTCTGGGAACCATCCTGCGTATCGTGGATTCTAAGCAGCCAGCCGGCCACTCCCAGCCACAGGCCCCCAAACACAAACAACGGCGCTTTTCCCTGGAAAACAAAACTCGCCTGCCAACATTTTGATGGCAGATTGCAGGAGCCACTTGGTACTATCAAACCAGCCCAACTTGGCACTGGTGCCACCATGGGTCTGGTCACCATCCTGCCTATCGTAGCTTTTCAGGAGCCAGCCGGTCACTCCAAGCCATAGGCCCCCAGACAAAAACCTCGGCCCGTTTCCCTGGCAAAGAAAAATAAGCTACCCCGCTTCTGGATGGCACATTGCAGGAGCCACTTTGCACCATCAAACCAGCCCGACTTGGCACTGGTGCCACCTCTGGTCTGGGAACCATCCTGCGTATCGTGGATTCTAATTAGCCATCCGTCCACTCCCAGCCACAGGCCCCCAAACAAAAACAACGGCGCTTTTCCCTGGAAAACAAAACTCGCCTGCCAAATTTTGATGGCAGATTGCCGGAGCCACTGGGTACTATCAAACCAGCCCAACTTGACACTGGTGCCACCATGGGTCTGGTCACCATCCTGCCTATCGTAGCTTTTCAGGAGCCAGCCGGTCACTCCCAGCCATAGGCCCCCAGAAAAAAGCTCGGACCGTTTCCCTGGCAAACAAAAGTAAGTTATTCCGCTACTGGATGGCAGATTGCAGGAGCCACTTTTCACCATCAAACCAGCCCGACTTGGCACTGGTGCCACCTCTGGTCTGGGAACCATGCTGCGTATCGTGGATTCTAAGGAGCCAGCCGGCCACTCCCAGCCACAGGCCCCCAAACACAAACAACGGCGCATTTCCCTGGATAACAAACTCGCCTGCCAACTTTTTTTATGGCAGATTGCAGGAGCCACTTGGTACTATCAAACCAGCCCAACTTGGCACTGGTGCCACCATGGGTCTGGTCACCATCCTGCCTATCGTAGCTTTTCAGGAGCCAGCCGGTCACTCCCAGCCATAGGCCCCGAGACACAAACCTCGGCCCGTTTCCCTGGCAAACAAAAGTAAGCTACCCCGCTTCTGGATGGCAGATTGCAGGACGCACTTGGTACTATCAAACCAGCCCAACTTGGCACTGGTGCCACCTCTGGTCTGGGAACCATGCTGCGTATCGTGGATTCTAAGGAGCCAGCCGGCCACTCCCAGCCACAGGCCCCCAAATACAAACAACGGCGCTTTTCCCTGGAAAACAAAACTCGCCTGCCAACATTTTGATGGCAGATTGCAGGAGCCACTTGGTACTATCAAACCAGCCCAAATTGGCACTGGTGCCACCATGGGTCTGGTCACCATCCTGCCTATCTTAGCTTTTCAGGAGCCAGCCGGTCACTCCCAGCCATAGGCCCCCAGACACAAACCTCGGCCCGTTTCCCTGGCAAACAAAAGTAAGCTGCCCCGCTTCTGCATGGCAGATTGCAGGAGCCACTTGGTACTATCAAACCAGCCCAACTTGGCACTGGTGCCACCTTGGGTCTGGGAACCATCCTGCGTATCGTGGATTCTAAGGAGCCAGCCCGTCACTCTCAGCCACAGGCCCCCAAACACAAACCACAGCGCTTTTCCCTGGAAAACAAAACCCGCCTGCCGACATTTTGATGGCAGATTGCAGGAGCCACTTGCTACTATCAAATCAGCCCAACTTGGGACTGGTGCCACCATGGGTCTGGTCACCATCCTGCCTATCGTAGCTTTTCAGGAGCCAGCCGGTCACTCCCAGCCATAGGCCCCCAGACACAAAGCTCGGCCCGTTTCCCTGGCAAACAAAAGTAAGCTGCCCCGCTTCTGGATGGCAGATTGCAGGACGCACTTGGTACTATCAAACCAGCCCGACTTGGCACTGGTGCCACCTCTGGTCTGGGAACCATGGTGCGTATCGTGAATTCTAAGGAGCCAGCCGGCCACTCCCAGCCATAGGCACCCAAACACAAACAACGGCGCTTTTCCCTGGAAAACAAAACTCGCCTGCCAACTTTTTGATGGCAGATTGCAGGAGCCACTTGGTACTATCAAACCAGCTCAACTTGGCACTGGTGCCACCATGGGTCTGCTCACCATCCTGCCTATCGTAGCTTTTCAGGAGCCAGCCGGTCACTCCCAGCCATAGGCCCCCAGACACAAACCTCGGCCCGTTTCCCTGGCAAACAAAAGTAAGCTGCCCCGCTTCTGCATGGCAGATTGCAGGAGCTATTTAGTACTATCAAACCAGCCCGACTTGGCACTGGTGCCACCTCAGGTCTGGGAACCATCCTGCCTATCGTGGATTCTAAGGAGCCAGCCGGCCACTCCCAGCCACAGGCGCCCAAACACAAACAACGGCGCTTTTCCCTGGAAAACAAAACTCGCCCTCCAAATTTTGACGGCAGATTGCAGGAGCCACTTGGTACTATCAAATCAGCCCAACTTGGGACTGGTGCCACCATGGGTCTGGTCACCATCCTGCCTATCGTAGCTTTTCAGGAGCCAGCCGGTCACTCCCAGCCATAGGCCCCCAGACAAAAACCTCGGCCCGTTTCCCTGGCATACAAAAGTAAGCTGCCCTGCTTCTGGATGGCAGATTGCAGGAACCACTTGGTACTATCAAACCAGCAAAACTTGGCACTGGTGCCACCTTGGGTCTGGATACCATGCTGCGTATCGTGGATTCTAAGGAGCCAGCCGGCCACTCCCAGCCACAGGCCCCCAAACACAAACAACGGCGCTTTTCCCTGGAAAACAAAACTCTCCTGCCAACTTTTTGATGGGAGATTGCAGGAGCCACTTGGTTTTATCAAATCAGACCAACTTGGCACTGGTGCCACCATGGGTCTGGTCACCATCCTGCCTATCGTAGCTTTTCAGGAGCCAGCCGGTCACTCGCAGCCATAGGCCCCCGGACACAAACCTCGGCCCGTTTCCCTGACAAACAAAAGTAAGTTATCCCGCTTCTGGATGGCAGATTGCCGGAGCCACTTGGTACTATCAAACCAGCCCGACTTGGCACTGGTGCCACCATGGGTCTGGTCACCATCCTGCCTATCGTGGATTCTAATTAGCCCTCTGTCCACTCCCAGCCACAGGCCCCCAAACAAAAACAACGGCGCTTTTCCCTGGAAAACAAAACTCGTCTGCCAACTTTTTGATGGCAGATTGCCAGAGCCACTTGGTACTATCAAACCAGCCCAACTTGGCACTGGTGCCACCTTGGGTCTGGGAACCATGCTGCGTATCGTGGATTATAAGGAGCCATCCGGCCACTCCCAGCCACAGGCCCCCAAACAAAAACAAAGGCGCTTTTCCCTGGAAAACAAAACTCGCCTGCCAAATTTTTGATGGCAGATTGCAGGAGCCACTTGGTACTATCAAACCAGCCCAACTTGACACTGGTGCCACCATGGGTCTGGCCACCATCCTGCCTATCTTAGCTTTTCTGGAGCCAGCCGGTCACTCCCAGCCATAGGCCCCCAGACACAAACCTCGGCCCGTTTCCCTGGCAAACAAAAGTAAGCTGCCCCGCTTCTGGATGGCAGATTGCAGGAGCCACTTGGTACTATCAAACCAGCCCAACTTGGCACTGGTGCCACCTTGGGTCTGGGAACCATCCTGCGTATCGTGGATTCTAAGGAGCCAGCCCGTCACTCCCAGCCACAGGCCCCCAAACACAAACCACAGCGCTTTTCTCTGGAAAACAAACCCGCCTGCCGACATTTTGATGGCAGATTGCAGGAGCCACTTGCTGCTATCAAATCAGCCCAACTTGGCACTGGTGCCACCATGGGTCTGGTCACCATCCTGCCTATCGTAGCTTTTCAGGAGCCAGCCGGTCACTCCCAGTCATAGGCCCCCAGACACAAACCTCTGCCCGTTTCCCTGGCAAACAAAAGTAAGCTGCCCCGCTTCTGGATGGCAGATTGTAGGACGCACTTGGTACTATCAAACCAGCCCGACTTGGCACTGGTGCCACCTCTGGTCTGGGAACTATGGTGCGTATCGTGGCTTCTAAGGAGCCAGCCGGCCACTCCCAGCCATAGGCACCCAAACACAAACAACGGCGCTTTTCCCTGGAAAACAAAACTCGCCTGCCAACTTTTTGATGGCAGATTGCAGGAGCCACTTGGTACTATCAAACCAGCTCAACTTGGCACTGGTGCCACCATGGGTCTGCTCACCATCCTGCCTATCGTAGCTTTTCAGGAGCCAGACGGTCACTCGCAGCCATAGGCCCCCAGACAAAAACCTCGGCCCGTTTCCCTGGCAAACAAAAGTAAGCTGCCCCGCTTCTGCATGGCAGATTGCAGGAGCTATTTAGTACTATCAAACCAGCCCGACTTGGCACTGGTGCCACCATGGGTCTGGTCACCATCCTGCCTATCGTAGCTTTTCAGGAGCCAGCCGGTCACTCCCAGCCATAGGCCCCCAGACAAAAACCTCGGCCCGTTCCCCTGGCAAACAAAAGTAAGTTATCCCACTTCTGGATGGCAGATTGCAGGAGCCACTTTTCACCATCAAACCAGCCCAACTTGGCACTGGTGCCACCTCTGGTCTGGGAACCATCCTGCGTATCGTGGATTCTAAGGAGCCAGCCGGCCACTCCTGCCACAGGCCCCCAAACACAAACAACGGCGCTTTTCCCTGGATAACAAACTCGCCTGCCAACTTTTTGATGGCAGATTGCAGGAGCCACTTGGTACTATCAAACCAGCCCAACTTGGCACTGGTGCCACCATGGGTCTGGTCACCATCCTGCCTATCGTAGCTTTTCAGGAGCCAGGCGGTCACTCCCAGCCATAGGCCCTGAGACACAAACCTCGGCCCGTATCGCTGGCAAACAAAAGTAAGCTGCCCCGCTTCTGGATGGCAGATTGCAGGAGCCACTTGGTACTATCAAACCAGCCCAACTTGGCACTGGTGCCACCTCTGGTCTGGGAACCATGCCGCGTATCGTGGATTCTAAGGAGCCAGCCGGCCACTCCCAGCCACAGGCCCCCAAACAGAAACAACGGCGCTTTTCCCTGGAAAACAAAACTCGCCTGCCAACTTTTTGATGGCAGATTGCAGGAGCCACTTGGTACTATCAAACCAGCCCGACTTGGCACTGGTGCCACCATGGGTCTGGTCACCATCCTGCCTATCGTGGATTCTAATTAGCCATCTGTCCACTCCCAGCCACAGGCCCCCAAACAAAAACAACGGCGCTTTTCCCTGGAAAACAAAACTCGTCTGCCAACTTTTTGATGGCAGATTGCAGGAGCCACTTGGTACTATCAAACCAGCGCAACTTGGCACTGGTGCCACCTTGGGTCTGGGAACCATGCTGCGTATCGTGGATTATAAGGAGCCAGCCGGCCACTCCCAGCCACAGGCCCCCAAACACAAACCACAGCGCTTTTCCCTGGAAAACAAAATTCGCCGGCCAACTTTTTGATGGCAGATTGCAGGAGCCACTTGGTACTATCAAATCAGCCCAACTTGGCACTGGTGCCACCATGGGTCTGGTCACCATCCTGCTTATCGTAGCTTTTCAGGAGCCAGCCGGTCACTCCCAGCCATAGGCGCCCAGACACAATGCTCTGCCCTTTTCCCTGGCAAACCAAAGTAAGCTGCCCCGCTTCTGGATGGCAGATTGCAGGAACCACTTGGTACTATAAAACCAGCCCGACTTGGCACTGGTGCCACCTCTGGTCTGGGAACCATGCTGCGTATCGTGGATTCTAAGGAGCCAGCCGGCCACTCCCAGCCACAGGCCCCCAAACAAAATCAACGGCGCTTTTCCCTGGAAAACAAAACTCGCCTGCCAACATTTTGATGGCAGATTGCAGGAGACACTTGGTACTATCAAACCAGCCCAACTTGACACTGGTGCCACCATGGGTCTGGTCACCATCCTGCCTATCTTAGCTTTTCAGGAGCCAGCCGGTCACTCCCAGCCATAGGCCCCCAGACACAAAGCTCGGCCCGTTTCCCTGGCAAACAAAAGTAAGCTGCCCCGCTTCTGGATGGCAGATTGCAGGAGCCACTTGGTACTATCAAACCAGCCCAACTTGGCACTGGTGCCACCTTGGGTCTGGGAACCATCCTGCGTATCGTGGATTCTAAGGAGCCAGCCGGTCACTCCCAGCCACAGGCCCCCAAACAAAAACCACAGCGCTTTTCCCTGGAAAACAAACCCGCCTGCCGACATTTTGATGGCAGATTGCAGGAGCCACTTGCTGCTATCAAATCAGCCCAACTTGGCACTGGTGCCACCATGGGTCTGGTCACCATCCTGCCTATCGTAGCTCTTCAGGAGCCAGCCGGTCACTCCCAGTCATAGGCCCCCAGACACAAAGCTCGGCCCGTTTCCCTGGCAAACAAAAGTAAGCTGCCCCGCTTCTGGATGGCAGATTGTAGGACGCACTTGGTACTATCAAACCAGCCCGACTTGGCACTGGTGCCACCTCTGGTCTGGGAACTATGGTGCGTATCGTGGATTCTAAGGAGCCAGCCGGCCACTCCCAGCCATAGGCACCCAAACACAAACAACGGCGCTTTTCCCTGGAAAACAAAACTCGCCTGCCAACTTTTTGATGGCAAATTGCAGGAGCCACTTGGTACTATCAAACCAGCTCAATTTGGCACTGGTGCCACCATGGGTCTGCTCACCATCCTGCCTATCGTAGCTTTTCAGGAGCCAGCCGGTCACTCCAAGCCATAGGCCCCCAGACAAAAACCTCGGCCCGTTTCCCTGGCAAACAAAAGTAAGCTGCCCCGCTTCTGCATGGCAGATTGCAGGAGCTATTTAGTACTATCAAACCAGCCCGACTTGGCACTGGTGCCACCATGGGTCTGGTCACCATCCTGCCTATCGTAGCTTTTCAGGAGCCAGCCGGTCACTCCCAGCCATAGGCCCCCAGACAAAAACCTCGGCCCGTTTCCCTGGCAAACAAAAGTAAGTTATCCCGCTTCTGGATGGCAGATTGCAGGAGCCACTTTTCACCATCAAACCAGCCCAACTTGGCACTGGTGCCACCTCTGGTCTGGGAACCATCCTGCGTATCGTGGATTCTAAGGAGCCAGCCGGCCACTCCCAGCCACAGGCCCCCAAACACAAACAACGGCGCTTTTCCCTGGATAACAAACTCGCCTGCCAACTTTTTGATGGCAGATTGCAGGAGCCACTTGGTACTATCAAACCAGCCCAACTTGGCACTGGTGCCACCATGGGTCTGGTCACCATCCTGCCTATCGTAGCTTTTCAGGAGCCAGGTGGTCACTCCCAGCCATAGGCCCTGAGACACAAACCTCGGCCCGTATCCCTGGCAAACAAAAGTAAGCTGCCCCACTTCTGGATGGCAGATTGCAGGAGCCACTTGGTACTATCAAACCAGCCCAACTTGGCACTGGTGCCACCTCTGGTCTGGGAACCATCCTGCGTATCGTGGATTCTAAGGAGCCATCCGTCCACTCTCAGACACAGGCCCCCAAACACAAACAACGGCGCTTTTCCCTGGAAAACCAAACTCGCCTGCCAACATTTTGATGGCAGATTGCAGGAGCCACTTGGTACTATCAAACCAGCCCAACTTGGCACTGGTGCCACCATGGATCTGGTCACCATCCTGCCTATCGTAGCTTTTCAGGAGCCAGACGGTCACTCCAAGCCATAGGCGCCCAGACAAAAAGCTCGGCCCGTTTCCCTGGCAAACAAAGTAAGCTGCCCCGCTTCTGGATGGCAGATTGCAGGACGCACTTGGTACTATCAAACCAGCCCGACTTGGCACTGGTGCCACCTTGGGTCTGGGAACCATCCTGCGTATCGTGGATTCTAAGGAGCCAGCCGGTCACTCCCAGCCACAGGCCCCCAAACACAAACCACAGCGCTTTTCCCTGGAAAACAAAACTCGCCTGCCAATATTTTGATGGCAGATTGCAGGAGCCACTTGGTACTATCAAATCAGCCCAACTTGGCACTGGTGCCACCATGGGTCTGGTCACCATCCTGCCTATCGTAGCTTTTCAGGAGCCAGCCGGTCCCTCCCTGCCATAGGCCCCCAGAGAAAAACTTTGGCCCGTTTCCCTGGCAAACAAAAGTAAGCTACCCCGCTTCTGGATGGCAGATTGCAGGAGCCACTTTGCACCATCAAACTAGCCCGACTTGGCACTGGTGCCACCTCAGGTCTGGGAACCATCCTGCGTATCGTTCATTCTAAGGAGCCAGCCGGCCACTCCAGCCACAGGCCCCCAGACACAAACAACGGCGCTTTTCCCTGGAAAACAAAACTCGCCTGCCAACTTTTAGATGGCAGATTGCAGGAGCCACTTGGTACTGTCAAATCAGCCCAACTTGGCACTGGTGCCACCATGGGTCTGGTCACCATCCTGCCTATCGTAGCTTTTCAGGAGCCAGCCGGTCACTCGCAGCGATAGGCCCCCAGACACAAACCTCGGCCCGTTTCCCTGGCAAACAAAAGTAAGCTGCCCCGCTTCTGGATGGCAGATTTCCGGAGCCACTTGGTAGTATCAAACCAGCCCGACTTGGCACTGGTGCCACCTCTGGTCTGGGAACCATCCTGCGTATCGTGGATTCTAAGGAGCCATCCGTCCGCTCCCAGCCACAGGCCCCCAAACACAAACAACGGCGCTTTTCCCTGGAAAACAAAACTCGCCTGCCAACATTTTGATGGCAGATTGCACGAGCCACTTGCTACTATCAAATCAGCCCATCTTGGCACTGGTGCCACCATGGGTCTGGTCACCATCCTGCCTATCGTAGGTGTTCAGGCGCCAGCCGGTCACTCCCAGCCATAGGCCCCCAGAGAAAAACCTCGGCCCGTTTCCCTGGCAAACAAAAGTAAGCTGCCCCGCTTCTGGATGGCAGATTGCAGGAGCCACTTTTCACCATCAAACCAGCCCAACTTGGCACTGGTGCCACCTATGGTCTGGGAACCATGCTGTGTATCGTGGATTCCAATTAGCAAGCCGGCCACTCCCAGCCACAGGCCTCCAAACACAAACAACGGCGCTTTTCCCTGGAAAACAAAACTCGCCTGCCAACTTTTTGATGGCAGATTGCAGGAGCCACTTGGTACTATCAAACCAGCCCAACTTGGCACTGGTGCCACCATGGGTCTGGTCACCATCCTGCCTATCGTAGCTTTTCAGGACCTAGACGGTCACTCCCAGCCATAGGCCCCGTGACACAAAGCTCGGCCCGTTTCCCTGGCAAACAAAAGTAAGCTGTCCCGCTTCTGGATGGCAGATTGCAGGATCCACTAGGTATTATCAAACCAGCCCGACTTGGCACTGGTGCCACCTCTGGTCTGGGAACCATCCTGCGTATCGTGGATTCTAAGGAGCCAGCCGGCCACTCCCAGCCATAGGCCCCCAAACACAAACAACGGCGCTTTTCCCTGGAAAACAAAACTCGCCTGCCAACATTTTGATGGCAGATTGCAGGAGCCACTTGGTACTATCAAACCAGCCCAACTTGGCACTGGTGCCACCATGGGTCTGGTCACCATCCTGCCTATCGTAGCTTTTCAGGAGCCAGCCGGTCACTCCAAGCCATAGGCCCCCAGACAAAAACCTCGGCCCGTTTCCCTGGCAAAGAAAAATAAGCTACCCCGCATCTGGATGGCACATTGCAGGAGCCACTTTGCACCATCAAACTAGCCCGACTTGGCACTGGTGCCACCTCTGGTCTGGGAACCATCCTGCGTATCGTGGATTCTAATTAGCCATCCGTCCACTCCCAGCCACAGGCCCCCAAACAAAAACAACGGCGCTTTTCCCTGGAAAACAAAACTCGCCTGCCAAATTTTGATGGCAGATTGCCGGAGCCACTGGGTACTATCAAACCAGCCCAACTTGACACTGGTGCCACCATGGGTCTGGTCACCATCCTGCCTATCGTAGCTTTTCAGGAGCCAGCCGGTCACTCCCAGCCATAGGCCCCCAGACAAAAAGCTCGGACCGTTTCCCTGGCAAACAAAAGTAAGTTATTCCGCTACTGGATGGCAGATTGCAGGAGCCACTTTTCACCATCAAACCAGCCCGACTTGGCACTGGTGCCACCTCTGGTCTGGGAACCATGCTGCGTATCGTGGATTCTAAGGAGCCTGCCGGCCACTCCCAGCCACAGGCCCCCAAACACAAACAACGGCGCATTTCCCTGGATAAAAAACTCGCCTGCCAACTTTTTGATGGCAGATTGCAGGAGCCACTTGGTACTATCAAACCAGCCCAACTTGGCACTGGTGCCACCATGGGTCTGGTCACCATCCTGCCTATCGTAGCTTTTCAGGAGCCAGCCGGTCACTCCCAGCCATAGGCCCCGGGACACAAACCTCGGCCCGTTTCCCTGGCATACAAAAGTAAGCTGCCCTGCTTCTGGATGGCAGATTGCAGGAACCACTTGGTACTATCAAACCAGCAAAACTTGGCACTGGTGCCACCTTGGGTCTGGATACCATGCTGCGTATCGTGGATTCTAAGGAGCCAGCCGGCCACTCCCAGCCACAGGCCCCCAAACACAAACAACGGCGCTTTTCCCTGGAAAACAAAACTCGTCTGCCAACTTTTTGATGGCAGATTGCCAGAGCCACTTGGTACTATCAAACCAGCCCAACTTGGCACTGGTGCCACCTTGGGTCTGGGAACCATCCTGCGTATCGTGGATTCTAAGGAGCCAGCCGGCCACTCCCAGCCACAGGCCCCCAAACACAAACCACAGCGCTTTTCCCTGGAAAACAAAATTCGCCGGCCAACTTTTTGATGGCAGATTGCAGGAGCCACTTGGTACTATCAAATCAGCCCAACTTGGCACTGGTGCCACCATGGGTCTGGTCACCATCCTGCTTATCGTAGCTTTTCAGGAGCCAGCCGGTCACTCCCAGCCATAGGCGCCCAGACACAATGCTCTGCCCTTTTCCCTGGCAAACCAAAGTAAGCTGCCCCGCTTCTGGATGGCAGATTGCAGGAACCACTTGGTACTATAAAACCAGCCCGACTTGGCACTGGTGCCACCTCTGGTCTGGGAACCATGCTGCGTATCGTGGATTCTAAGGAGCCAGCCGGCCACTCCCAGCCACAGGCCCCCAAACAAAATCAACGGCGCTTTTCCCTGGAAAACAAAACTCGCCTGCCAAATTTTTGATGGCAGATTGCAGGAGCCACTTGGTACTATCAAACCAGCCCAACTTGACACTGGTGCCACCATGGGTCTGGTCACCATCCTGCCTATCTTAGCTTTTCAGGAGCCAGCCGGTCACTCCCAGCCATAGGCCCCCAGACACAAAGCTCGGCCCGTTTCCCTGGCAAACAAAAGTAAGCTGCCCCGCTTCTGGATGGCAGATTGCAGGAGCCACTTGGTACTATCAAACCAGCCCAACTTGGCACTGGTGCCACCTTGGGTCTGGGAACCATCCTGCGTATCGTGGATTCTAAGGAGCCAGCCGGTCACTCCCAGCCACAGGCCCCCAAACACAAACCACAGCGCTTTTCCCTGGAAAACAAACC
This sequence comes from Melospiza melodia melodia, assembly GCF_035770615.1. Lineage (NCBI taxonomy): Eukaryota > Metazoa > Chordata > Aves > Passeriformes > Passerellidae > Melospiza > Melospiza melodia. Next base: position 42,548,195 of record NC_086195.1, on the reverse strand, counting down.
CGCCTGCCGACATTATGATGGCAGATTGCAGGAGCCACTTGCTGCTATCAAATCAGCCCAACTTGGCACTGGTGCCACCATGGGTCTGGTCACCATCCTGCCTATCGTAGCTTTTCAGGAGCCAGCCGCTCACTCCCAGCCATAGGGCCCCAGACACAAAGCTCGGCCCGTTTCCCTGGCAAACAAAAGTAAGCTGCCCCGCTTCTGGATGGCAGATTGAAGGACGCACTTGGTACTATCAAACCAGCCCGACTTGGCACTGGTGCCACCTCTGGTCTGGGAACTATGGTGCGTATCGTGGATTCTAAGGAGCCAGCCGGCCACTCCCAGCCATAGGCACCCAAACACAAACAACGGCGCTTTTCCCTGGAAAACAAAACTCGCCGGCCAACTTTTTGATGGCAGATTGCAGGAGCCACTTGGTACTATTAAACCAGCTCAACTTGGCACTGGTGCCACCATGGGTCTGCTCACCATCCTGCCTATCGTAGCTTTTCAGGAGCCAGACGGTCACTCGCAGCCATAGGCCCCCAGACAAAAACCTCGGCCCGTTTCCCTGGCAAACAAAAGTAAGCTGCCCCGCTTCTGCATGGCAGATTGCAGGAGCTATTTAGTACTATCAAACCAGCCCGACTTGGCACTGGTGCCACCTCAGGTCTGGGAACCATCCTGCGTATCGTGGATTCTAAGGAGCCAGCCGGCCACTCCCAGCCACAGGCCCCCAAACACAAACAACGGCGCTTTTCCCTGGAAAACAAATCTCGCCTGCCAAATTTTGACGGCAGATTGCAGGAGCCACTTGGTACTATCAAATCAGCCCAACTTGGGACTGGTGCCACCATGGGTCTGGTCACCATCCTGCCTATCGTAGCTTTTCAGGAGCCAGCCGGTCACTCCCAGCCATAGGCCCCCAGACAAAAACCTCGGCCCCTTTCCCTGGCATACAAAAGTAAGCTGCCCTGCTTCTGGATGGCAGATTGCAGGAACCACTTGGTACTATCAAACCAGCAAAACTTGGCACTGGTGCCACCTTGGGTCTGGATACCATGCTGCGTATCGTGGATTCTAAGGAGCCAGCCGGCCACTCCCAGCCACAGGCCCCCAAACCCAAACAATGGCGCTTTTCCCTGGGAAACAAAACTCTCCTGCCAACTTTTTGATGGGAGATTGCAGGAGCCACTTGGTTTTATCAAATCAGACCAACTTGGCACTGGTGCCACCATGGGTCTGGTCACCATCCTGCCTATCGTAGCTTTTCAGGAGCCAGCCGGTCACTCCCAGCCATAGGCCCCCAGACACAAACCTCGGCCCGTTTCCCTGAAAAACAAAAGTAAGTTATCCCGCTTCTGGATGGCAGATTGCCGGAGCCACTTGGTACTATCAAACCAGCCCGACTTGGCACTGGTGCCACCATGGGTCTGGTCACCATCCTGCCTATCGTGGATTCTAATTAGCCATCCATCCACTCCCAGCCACAGGCCCCCAAACAAAAACAACGGCGCTTTTCCCTGGAAAACAAAACTCGTCTGCCAACTTTTTGATGGCAGATTGCCAGAGCCACTTGGTACTATCAAACCAGCCCAACTTGGCACTGGTGCCACCTTGGGTCTGGGAACCATGCTGCGTATCGTGGATTAGAAGGAGCCAGCCGGCCACTCCCAGCCACAGGCCCCCAAACAAAAACCACAGCGCTTTTCCCTGGAAAACAAAATTCGCCGGCCAACTTTTTGATGGCAGATTGCAGGAGCCACTTGGTACTATCAAATCAGCCCAACTTGGCACTGGTGCCACCATGGGTCTGGTCACCATCCTGCTTATCGTAGCTTTTCAGGAGCCAGCCGGTCACTCCCAGCCATAGGCGCCCAGACAGAATGCTCTGCCCTTTTCCCTGGCAAACCAAAGTAAGCTGCCCCGCTTCTGGATGGCAGATTGCAGGAACCACTTGGTACTATAAAACCAGCCCGACTTGGCACTGGTGCCACCTCTGGTCTGGGAACCATGCTGCGTATCGTGGATTCTAAGGAGCCAGCCGGCCACTCCCAGCCACAGGCCCCCAAAGAAAAACAACGGCGCTTTTGCCTGGAAAACAAAACTCGCCTGCCAAATTTTTGATGGCAGATTGCAGGAGCCACTTGGTACTATCAAACCAGCCCAACTTGACACTGGTGCCACCATGGGTCTGGTCACCATCCTGCCTATCTTAGCTTTTCAGGAGCCAGCCGGTCACTCCCAGCCATAGGCCCCCAGACACAAAGCTCGGCCCGTTTCCCTGGCAAACAAAAGTAAGCTGCCCCGCTTCTGGATGGCAGATTGCAGGAGCCACTTGGTACTATCAAACCAGCCCAACTTGGCACTGGTGCCACCTTGGGTCTGGGAACCATCCTGCGTATCGTGGATTCTAAGGAGCCAGCCGGTCACTCCCAGCCACAGGCCCCCAAACACAAACCACAGCGCTTTTCCCTGGAAAACAAACCCGCCTGCCGACATTTTGATGGCAGATTGCAGGAGCCACTTGGTACTATCAAATCAGCCCAACTTGGCACTGGTGCCACCATGGGTCTGGTCACCATCCTGCCTATCGTAGCTTTTCAGGAGCCAGCCGGTCACTCCCAGCCATAGGCCCTCAGACACAAAGCTCGGCCCGTTTCCCTGGCAAACAAAAGTAAGCTGCCCCGCTTCTGGATGGCAGATTGTAGGACGCACTTGGTACAATCAAACCAGCCCGACTTGGCACTGGTGCCACCTCTGGTCTGGGAACTATGGTGCGTATCGTGGATTCTAAGGAGCCAGCCGGCCACTCCCAGCCATAGGCACCCAAACACAAACAACGGCGCTTTTCCCTGGAAAACAAAACTCGCCTGCCAACTTTTTGATGGCAGATTGCAGGAGCCACTTGGTACTATTAAACCAGCTCAACTTGGCACTGGTGCCACCATGGGTCTGGTCACCATCCTGCCTATCGTAGCTTTTCAGGAGCCAGACGGTCACTCGCAGCCATAGGCCCCCAGACAAAAACCTCGGCCCGTTTCCCTGGCAAACAAAAGTAAGCTGCCCCGCTTCTGCATGGCAGATTGCAGGAGCTATTTAGTACTATCAAACCAGCCCGACTTGGCACTGGTGCCGCCTCAGGTCTGGGAACCATCCTGCGTATCGTGGATTCTAAGGAGCCAGCCGGCCACTCCCAGCCACAGGCCCCCAAACACAAACAACGGCGCTTTTCCCTGGAAAACAAAACTCGCCTGCCAAATTTTGACGGCAGATTGCAGGAGCCACTTGGTACTATCGAATCAGCCCAACTTGGGACTGGTGCCACCATGGGTCTGGTCACCATCCTGCCTATCGTAGCTTTTCAGGAGCCAGCCGGTCACTCCCAGCCATAGGCCCCCAGACAAAAACCTCGGCCCGTTTCCCTGGCAAACAAAAGTAAGCTGCCCTGCTTCTGGATGGCAGATTGCAGGAACCACTTGGTACTATCCAACCAGCAAAACTTGGCACTGGTGCCACCTTGGGTCTGGATACCATGCTGCGTATCGTGGATTCTAAGGAGCCAGCCGGCCACTCCCAGCCACAGGCCCCCAAACACAAACTACGGCGCTTTTCCCTGGAAAACAAAACTCTCCTGCCAATTTTTGATGGGAGATTGCAGGAGCCACTTGGTTTTATCAAATCAGACCAACTTGGCACTGGTGCCACCATGGGTCTGGTCACCATCCTGCCTATCGTAGCTTTTCAGGAGCCAGCCGGTCACTCCCAGCCATAGGCCCCCAGACACAAACCTCGGCCCGTTTCCCTGACAAACAAAAGTAAGTTATCCCGCTTCTGGATGGCAGATTCCAGGAGCCACTTGGTACTGTCAAACCAGCCCGACTTGGCACTGGTGCCACCATGGGTGTGGTCACCATCCTGCGTATCGTGGATTCTAATTAGCCATCCGTCCACTCCCAGCCACAGGCCCCCAAACAAAAACAACGGCGCTTTTCCCTGGAAAACAAAACTCGTCTGCCAACTTTTTGATGGCAGATTGCCAGAGCCACTTGGTACTATCAAACCAGCCCAACTTGGCACTGGTGCCACCTTGGGTCTGGGAACCATCCTGCGTATCGTGGATTATAAGGATCCAGCCGGCCACTCCCAGCCACAGGCCCCCAAACACAATCCACAGCGCTTTTCCCTGGAAAACAAAATTCGCCGGCCAACTTTTTGATGGCAGATTGCAGGAGCCACTTGGTACTATCAAACCAGCCCAACTTGGCACTGGTGCCACCATGGGTCTGGTCACCATCCTGCCTACCTTAGCTTTTCAGGACCTAGCCGGTCACTCCCAGCCATAGGCCCCCAGACACAAATCTCGACCCGTTTCCCTGGCAAACAAAAGCAAGCTGTCCCGCTTCTGGATGGCAGATTGTAGCACGCACTCGGTACTATCAAACCAGCCCGACTTGGCACTGGTGCCACCTCTGGTCTGGGAACCATCCTGCGTATCGTGGATTCTAAGGAGCCAGCCGGCCACTCCCAGACATAGGCACCCAAACACAAACAACGGCGCTTTTCCCTGGAAAACAAAACTCGCCTGCCAACATTTTGATGGCAGATTGCAGGAGCCACTTGGTGCTATCAAACCAGCCCAACTTGGCACTTGTGCCACCATGGGTCTGCTCACCATTCTGCCTATCGTAGCTTTTCAGGAGCCAGCCGCTCACTCCCAGCCATAGGCCCCCAGACAAAAAGCTCGGCCCGTTTCCCTGGCAAACAAAAGTAAGCTGCCCCGCTTCTGGATGGCAGATTGGAGGACGCACTTGGTACTATCAAACCAGCCCGACTTGGCACTGGTGCCACCTCAGGTCTGGGAACCATCCTGCGTATCGTGGATTCTAAGGAGCCAGCCGGCCACTCCCAGCCACAGGCCCCCAAACACAAACAACGGCGCTTTTCCCTGGAAAACAAAACTCGCCTGCCGACATTTTGATGGCAGATTGCAGGAGCCACTTGGTACTATCAAACCAGCCCAACTTGGCACTGGTGCCACCATGGGTCTGGTCACCATCCTGCCTATCGTAGCTTTTCAGGAGCCAGCCGGTCACTCCCAGCCATAGGCCCCGAGACACAAACCTCGGCCCTTTTCCCTGGTAAACAAAAGTAATCTGCCCCGCTTCTGGATGGCAGATTGCAGGAGCCACTTTGCACCATCATACTAGCCCGACTTGGCACTGGTGCCACCTTGGGTCTGGGAACCATCCTGCGTATCGTGGATTCTAAGGAGCCAGCCGGCCACTCCCAGCCACAGGCCCCCAAACACAAACAACGGCGCTTTTCCCTGGAAAACAAAACTCGCCTGCCAAATTTTGACGACAGATTGCAGGAGCCACTTGGTACTATCAAATCAGCCCAACTTGGGACTGGTGCCAGCATGGGTCTGGTCACCATCCTGCCTATCGTAGCTTTTCAGGAGCCAGCCGGTCACTCCCAGCCATAGGCCCCCAGACAAAAACCTCGGCCCGTTTCCCTGGCAAACAAAAGTAAGCTGCCCCGCTTCTGGATGGCAGATTGCAGGAACCACTTTGTACTATCAAACCAGCAAAACTTGGCACTGGTGCCACCTTGGGTCTGGATACCATGCTGCGTATCGTGGATTCTAAGGAGCCAGCCGGCCACTCCCAGCCACAGGCCCCCAAACACAAACAACGGCGCTTTTCCCTGGAAAACAAAACTCTCCTGCCAACTTTTTGATGGCAGATTGCAGGAGCCACTTGGTTTTATCAAATCAGCCCAACTTGGCACTGGTGCCACCATGGGTCTGGTCACCATCCTGCCTATCGTAGCTTTTCAGGAGCCAGCCGGTCACTCGCAGCCATAGGGCCCCAGACAAAAAGCTCGGCCCGTTTCCCTGGCAAACAAAAGTAAGCTACCCCGCTTCTGGATGGCAGATTGCAGGAGCCACTTTGCACCATCAAACTAGCCCGTCTTGGCAGTGGTGCCACCTCTGGTCTGGGAACCATCCTGCGTATCGTGGATTTTAAGGAGCCAGTCGGCCACTCCCAGCCATACGCCTCCAAACACAAACAACGGTCCGTTTCCCTGGCAAAGAAAAGTAAGCTGCCCCGCGTCTGGATGTCAGATTGCAGGAACCACTTGTTGCCAAGTTGGGGTGGTTTGATAGTACCAAGTGGCTCCTGCAATCTTCCATCAAAAAGTTGGCAAGCGAGTTTTGTTTTCCAGGGAAAAGCGCCGTTGTTTGTGTTTGGGGGCCTGTGGCTGGGAGTGGCCAGCTGTCTCCTTAGAATCCACGATACGCAGGATGGGTCCCAGACCAGAGGTGGCACCAGTGCCAAGTCGGGCTGGTTTGATGGTGCAAAGTGGCTCCTGCAATCTGCCATCCAGAAGCGGGGTAGCTTACTTTTGTTTGCCAGGGAAACGGGCAGAGCTTTGTGTCTGGGGGCCTATGGCTGGGAGTGACCGGCTGCCTCCTGAAAAGCTACGATAGGCAGGATGGTGACCAGACCCATGGTGGCACCAGTGCCAAGTTGGGCTGGTTTGATAGTACCAAGTGGCTCCTGCAATCTGCCATCAAAAAGTTGGCAGGTGAGTTTTGTTTTCCAGGGAAAAGCGCCGTTGTTTGTGTTTGGGGGCCTGTGGCTGGGAGTGGCCAGCTGGCTCCTTAGAATCCACGATACGCAGGATGGTTCCCAGACCAGAGGTGGCACCAGTGCCAAGTCGGGCTGGTTTGATGGTACAAAGTGGCTCCTGCAATCTGCCATCCAGAAGCGGGGTAGCTTACTTTTGTTTGCCAGGGAAACGGGCCGAGGTTTGTGACTGGGGGCCTATGGCTGGGAGTGACCGGCTGGCGCCTGAAAAGCTACGATAGGCAGGATGGTGACCAGACCCATGGTGGCACCAGTGTCAAGTTGGGCTGGTTTGATAGTACCAAGTGGCTCCTGCAATCTGCCATCAAAAAGTTGGCAGGCCAGTTTTGTTTTCCAGGGAAAAGCGCCGTTGTTTGTGTTTGGAGGCCTGTGGCTGGGAGTGGCCGGCTGCCTCCTTTGAACCCAGGATACGCAGGATGGTTCCCAGAGCCAAGGTGGCGCCAGTGCCAAGTTGGGCTGGTTTGATAGTACCAAGCGGCTCCTGCAATCTGCCATCCAGAAGCGGGACAGCTTAATTTTGTTTCCCAGGGAAACGGGCCGAGGTATTTGTCTGGGGGCCTATGGCTGGGAGTGACTGGCTGGCTACTGAAAAGCTACGATAGGCAGGATGGTTACCAAACTCATGGTGGCACCAGTGCCAAGTTGGGCTGGTTTGATAATACTAAATAGCTCCTGCAATCTGCCATCCAGACGGGGGGCAGCGGATTTTTGTTTGCTGCAGAAAAGTTCCGTGGTTTTTTTTTTGGGGGTATATGGCTGGACGTGGCCGGCTGGCTCCTTAAAAAGATCGATACGCAGGATTGTTCCCTGACCCAAGGTGGCATCACTGCCAAGTCGGGCTGTTTTCGTAGTACCAAGTGCGTCCTGCAATTTGCCATCCAGAAGAGGGGCAGTTGAGTTTTGTTTGCCAGAGCAAAGGGCCGTGGTATGTGTTTGAGGGCATATGGCTGAGAGTGGCCGGCTGGCCCCTGAAAATCCACGATAGGCAGGATGGTTCCCAGAGCCAAGGTAGCACCAGTGCCATGTTGGCCTGGTTTGATAGTACCATGTGGCTCCTGCAATCTGCCATCCAGAAGCGGGGCAGCTTACTTTTGTTTGCCAGGGAAACGGGCCGAGATATTTGTCTGGGGGCCTATGGCTGGGAGTGACCGGCTGGCTCCTGAAAAGCTACGATAGGCAGGATGGTGACCAGACCCAAAGTGGAACCAGTACCAAGTTGGGCTGGTTTGATAGTACCAAGTGGCTCCTGCAATCTGCCATCAAAAATTTGGCAGGCGAGTTTTGTTTTCCAGGGAAAAGCGCCGTTGTTTAGAGGCCTGTGGCTGGGAGTGGCCGCCTGTCCTCGTAGAATCTACGTTACGCAGCATGGTTCCCAGAGCCAAGGTGGCACCAGGGCCAAGTCGGGCAGGTTTGATAGTACCAAATGCATCCTGCAATCTGCCATCCGAAAGCGGGGCAGTTTACTTTTGTTTGCCAGGGAAACGGGCCGAGGTTTTTGTCTGGGGGCCTATGGCAGGGAGTGACCGTCTGGCTCCTTAGAATCCACGATACGCCGGATGGTTCCCAGACCCAAGGCGGCACCAGTGCCAAGTCGGGCTGGTTTGACACTACCACGTGGCTCCTGCAATCTGCCATCCAGAATCGGGGCAGCTTAATTTTGTTTGCCAGGGAAACGGTCCGAGGTTTGTGTCTGGGGGCCTATGGCTGGGAGTGACCGGCTGGCTCCTAAATGCTACAATAGGCAGGATGGTTCCCAGACCCATAGTGGCACCAGTGCCAAGTTGGGATGATTTGATAGTACCAAGTGGCTCCTGCAATCTGCCATCAAAAAGCTGGCAGGCGAGTTTTGTTTTCCAGGGAAAAGCGCCGTTGTTTGTGTTTGGGGGCCTGTGGCTGGGAGTGGCCGGCTGGCTCCTTAGAATCCACGATATGCAGGATTGTTCCCAGACCCAAGGTGGCACCAGTGCCAAGTCGGGCTGGTTTGATGGTGCAAAGTGGCTCCTGCAATCTGCCATCCAGACGCGGGGCAGCGGATTTTTGTTTCCATGAGAAATGGTCCGTGGTTTGTTTTTGGGGGTATATGGCTGGGCCTGGCCGGCTGGCTCCTTAAAAAGATCGATATGCAGGATGGTTCCCTGACACAAGGTGGCACCAGTGCCACGTTGGGCGGTTTTCGTAGTACAAAGTGCGTCCTAAAATTTGCCATCCAGAAGAGGGGCAGTTGAGTTTTGTTTGCCAGAGAAAAGGGCCGTGGTTTGTTTTTGGGGGCATATGGCTGATAGTGGCCGGCTGGCCCCTGAAAATCCACAATAAGCAGGATGGTTCCCACACCAGAAGTGTCACCAGTGCCAAGTCGGGGTGGTTTGATAGTACTAAATAGCTCCTGCAATCTGCCATGCAGAAGCGGGGCAGCTTACTTTTGTTTCCCAGGGAAACGGGCCGAGGTTTGTGTCTGGGGGCCTATGGCTGCGAGTGACCGGCTGGCTCCTGAAAAGCTACGATAGGCAGGATGGTGACCAGACCCATGGTGGCACCAGTGCCAAGTTGGGCTGGTTTGATAGTACCAAGTGGCTCCGGCAATCTGCCATCAAAAAGTTGGCAGGCGAGTTTTGTTTTCCAGGGAAAAGCGCCGTTGTTTGTGTTTGGGGGCCTGTGGCTGGGAGTGGCTAGCTGGCTCCTTAGAACCCACGATACGCAGGATGGTTCCCAGACCAGAGGTGGCACCAGTGCCAAGTTGGGCTGGTTTGATGGTGCAAAGTGGCTCCTGCAATCTGCCATCCAGAAGCGGGGTAGCTTACTTTTGTTTGCCAGGGAAACGGGCCGAAATATTTGTCTAGGGGCCTCTGGCTGGGGGTGACTGGGTGGCACCTGAAAAGCTACGATAGGCAGGATGGTGACCAGACCCATGGTGGCACCAGTGCCAAGTTCGGCTGATTTGATAAAACCAAGTGGCTCCTGCAATCTGCCATCAAATGTTTGGCAGGCGAGTTTTGTTTTCCAGGGAAAAGCACCGTTGTGTGTGTTTTGGGGCCTGTGGCTGGGAGTGGCCAGCTGGCTCCTTAGAATCCACGATACGCAGGATGGTTCCCAGACCCAAGGTGGCACCAGTGCCAAGTCGGGCTGGTTTGATAGTACCAAGTGGTTCCTGCAATCTGCCATCCAGAAGCGGGGCAGCTGAATTTTGTTTGCCAGAGAAAAAGGCTGTTGTTTGTGTTTCGGGGCCTGTGGCTGGCAGTGGCCGGCTGGCTCCTGAAAAGCTACGATAGGCAGGATGGTGACCAGACCCAAGGTGGCACCAGTGCCAAGTAGGGCTGGTTTCATAGTACCCAGTGGCTCCTGCAATCTCCCATCAGGAAGAGGGGCAGTTGAGTTTTGTTTTCCAGAGAAAAGGGCCGTGGTTTGTGTTTGGGGCCTATGGCTGAGAGTGACCGGCTGGCCCCTGAAAATCCACGATAGGAAGGATGGTTCCCAGATCCAAGGTGGCAGCAGTGCCATGTTGTGCTGGTGTGATAGTCCCAAGTGGCTCCTGCAATCTGCCATCCAGAAGCGGGGCAGCTGAATTTTGTTTGCCAGAGAAAAATGCTGTGGTTTGTGTTTGGGGGCCTGTGGCTGGGAGTGGCCGGCTGGCTCCTGAAAATCCATGATACGCAGCATGGTTCCCAGACCCAAGGTGGCACCAGTGCCAAGTGGGGCTGGTTTCACAGTGTCAAGTGCCTCCTGCAATCTCCCATCCAGAAGCGGGGCAGCTGAGTTTTGTTTGCCTGTGAAACGGGCCGTTGTTTTTGATTGGGGTCTGTGGCCGAGAGTGTTCGGCTGGCTCCTGACAACCCACAATACGCAGGATGTTTCCCAGACCCAAGGTGGCACCAGTGCCAAGTCGGGTTGGTTTGATAGTACCAAGTGGCTCCTGCAATCTGCCATCCAGAAGCGGTGCAGTTGAGTGTTGTTTGCCAGAGAAAAGGGCCGTGGGTTTTGTTTGGGGGCATATGGCTGGGAGTGGCCGGCTGTCTCATTATAAAGATCGATACGCAGGATGGTTCCCAGACCCAAGGTGGCACCAGTGCGAAGTAGGGCTGTTTTTATAGTACCAAGTGCGTCCTGCAATTTGCCATCCAGAAGAGGGGCAGTTGAGTTTTGTTTGCCAGAGAATAGCGCCGTTGTTTGTGTTTGGGGGCTTGTGGCTGGGAGTGGCCGACTGGCGCCTTAGAAACTGTGTTACGCAGCATGGTTCCCAGACCAGAGGTGGCACCAGTGCCAAGTTGGGCTGGTTTGATAGTACCATGTGGCTCCTGCAATCTGCCATCCAGAAGCGGGGCAGCTTACTTTTGTTTGCCAGTGAAACGGGCCGAGGTTTGTGACTTGGGACCTATGGCTGGGAGTGGCCGTCTGGCTCCTTTGAACCCACGATACGCAGGATGGTTCCCAGACCCAAGGTGGCACCAGTGCCAAGTCGGGCTGGTTTGATACTACCAAGTGCGTCCTGCAATCTGCCATCCAGAAGCGGGGCAGCTTAATTTTGCTTGCCAGGGAATCGGGCCGTGGGTTTTGTATGGGGGCCTATGGCTGAGAGTGGCCGGCTGGCTCCTGAAAATCCACGCTAGGCAGCATGGTTCCCAGATGCAAGGTGGCACCAGTGCCAAGTCGGGCTGGTTTGATGGTGCAAAGTGGCTCCTGCAATCTGCCATCCAGAAGCGGGGCAGCTGATTTTTGTTTGCCAGAGAAAAATTCCGTGGATTGTTTTTGGGGGCATATTGCTGGGAGTGGCCGGCTGGCTCCTTAAAATGCTCGATACGCATGATGGTTCCCAGGCCCAAGGTGTCACCACTACCAAGTCGGCCTGCGGTTTTAGTATCAAGTTCATCCTGCAATTTGCCATCCAGAAGAGGGGCAGTTGAGTTTTGTTGGCCAGAGAAACGGGCCGAGGTTTCTGTTTGGGGACATATGGCTGAGAGTGGCCGGGTGGCCCCTGAATATCCACGATACACAGCATGGTTCCCAGATCCAAGGTGGCACCAGTGCCAAGTTGGGCTGGTTTGATAGTACCAAGTGTCTCCTGCAATCTGCCATCCAGAAGCGGGGCAGCTTACTTTTGTTTGCCAGAGAAATAGGCCTAGGTTTTTGTCTGGGGGCCTGTGGCTAGGAGTGGCCGGCTGGCTCCTAAGAATCCACGATACGCAGGATGTTTCCCAGACCCAAGGTGGCACCAGTGCCAAGTCGGGCTGGTTTGATAGTACCAAGTGGCTCCTGCAAACTCCATCAAAATGTTGGCAGACGTGTTTTGTTTTCCAGGGAACAGCGCCGTTGATTTTGTTTGGGGGCCTGTGGCTGGGAGTGGCCGGCTGGCTCCTTAGAATCCACGATACGCAGGATGGTTCCCAGACCCAAGGTGGCACCAGTGCCAAGTCGGGCTGGTTTGATTACACCAAATGGCTCCTGCAATCTGCCATCCAGAAGTGAGGCAGCTAAGTTTTGTTTGCCAGAAAAAGGGCCGTGGTTTTTGTTGGGGGCCTGTGGCTGGGAGTAGCCGGCTGGCTCCTTAAAATCCACGATAGGCTGGATGGTTCCCAGACCAGAGGTGGCACCAGTGCCAAGTTGGGCTGGTTTGATAGTACCAAGTGGCTCCTGCAATCTGCCATCAAAAAGTTGGCAGGCGAGTTTTGTTTTTCAGGGAAAAGCGCCGTTGTTTGTATTTGGGGGCCTGTGGCTGGGAGTGGCCGGCTGGCTCCTTTGAACCCACGATACGCAGGATGGTTCCCAGACCCAAGGTGGCACCAGTGCCAAGTCGGGCTGGTTTGATACTACCAAGTGCGTCCTGCAATCTGCCATCCAGTAGCGGGGCAGCTTAATTTTGTTTGCCAGGGAAACGGGCCGTGGGTTTTGTTTGGGGGCCTATGGCTGAGAGTGGCCGGCTGGCTCCTGAAAATCCATGCTAGGCAGCATGCTTCCCAGATGCAAGGTGGCACCAGTTCCAAGTCGGGCTGGTTTGATGGTGCAAAGTGGCTCCTGCAATCTGCCATCCAGAAGCGGGGCAGCTGATTTTTGTTTGCCAGAGAAAAATTCCGTGGATTGTTTTTGGGGGCATATTGCTGGGAGTGGCCGGCTGGCTCCTTAAATTCTCGATACGCATGATGGTTCCCAGGTCCAAGGTGTCACCACTACCAAGTCGGCCTGCGGTTTTAGTATCAAGTTCATCCTGCAATTTGCCATCCAGAAGAGGGGCAGTTGAGTTTTGTTTGCCAGAGAACAGGGCCGAGGTTTCTGTTTGGGGATATATGGCTGAGAGTGGCCGGCTGGCCCCTGAATATCCACGATACACAGCATGGTTCCCAGATCCAAGGTGGCACCAGTGCCAAGTTGGGCTGGTTTGATAGTCCCAAGTGTCTCCTGCAATCTGCCATCCAGAAGCGGGGCAGCTTACTTTTGTTTGCCAGAGAAATAGGCCTAGGTTTTTGTTTGGGGGCCTGTGGCTAGGAGTGGCCGGCTGGCTCCTAAGAATCCACGATACGCAGGATGTTTCCCAGACCCAAGGTGGCACCAGTGCCAAGTCGGGCTGGTTTGATAGTCCCAAGTGGCTCCTGCAAACTGCCATCCAGAAGCGGGGCCGCTGAGTTTTGTTTGCCAGGGAAATGGGCCGTTGTTTGTGTTTGGGGGCCTGTGGCTGGGAGTGTTCGGCTGGTTCCTGAATATGTACGATACGCAGGATTGTTCCCAGACCCAAGGTGGCACCAGTGCCAAGTCGGGCTGGTTTGATGGTGCAAAGTGGCTCCTGCAATCTGCCATCCAGACGCGGGGCAGCGGATTTTTTTTTCCATGAGAAATGGTCCGTGGTTTGTTTTTGGGGGTATATGGCTGGGCCTGGCCGGCTGGCTCCTTAAAAAGCTCGATATGCAGGATGGTTCCCTGACACAAGGTGGCACCAGTGCCACAACGGGCGGTTTTCGTAGTACAAAGTGCGTCCTAAAATTTGCCATCCAGAAGAGGGGCAGTTGAGTTTTGTTTGCCAGAGAAAAGGGCCGTGGTTTGTTTTTGGGGGCATATGGCTGAGAGTGGCTGGCTGGCCCCTGAAAATCCACGATACACAGGATGGTTCCCAGATCCAAGGTGGCACCTGTGCCAAGTCGGGCTGATTTGATAGTACTAAGTAGCTCCTGCAATCTGCCATCCAGAAGCGGGGCAGCTTACTTTTGTTTGCCAGGTAAACGGGCCGAGGTTTGTGTTTGGGGGCCTATGGCTGAGAGTGACCGGCTGGCTCCTGAAAAGCTACAATAGGCAGGATGGTGACCAGACCCATGGTGGCACCAGTGCCAAGTTGGGCTGGTTTGATAGTACCAAGTGGTTCCTGCAATCTGCCATCCAGAAGCAGGGCAGCTGAGTTTTGTTTGCCAGAGAAAAGGGCCTTGGTTTGTGTTTGGGGGCATATGGCTGGGTGTGGCCAGCTGGCTCCTTAAAATGCACGATATGCAACATGGCTCCCAGACCCAAGGTGGCACCAGTGCCAAGTTGGGCTGGTTTGATAGTACCAAGTGGCTCCTGCAATCTTCCATGATCACGTGGAGAAATACTTTCTGGTTTCAGCCTCATGCTCTTTCTTCTCTCCCTCAACTTCTCTATCACCTCTCATCTGGTTCACATGCGCTGTCTTCAAGGTCCACAGGCTACTTTTCACAGAATCTTCTGGCCTGATGAAGTAAGAATGATGAATAGAACAGAGCTGGGATCTATTTTCCAGTTTGGATAAAATGCATTCTGCACACAAATCCAAGGAGAACGGGCTGCCCCGATGCCCAGAAAATCTTTCACTCCTGCTAGTGTTCTACGTCAACCGCAACTTAGTCTGAAAGAAAAGCTTTTTCTCTGAGAGCATCTGAGAGGTTTGCATGAAGCACTGATATCTGACATATGCAATTTTGAATAGGAGAGGAAAAAGAAAATGGCAAGGAGTTTTTAATTTTAGTGGTTTCAATTTTAATTTCCGTGCACTTTTTCAAAACTTGTCAGCTCAAATGCCCATCAACATCTTTTAGTCATCTGTAAGTCAGTATTCATATAAAATGTGCTTCAAATCCAAAGAATTTCAAATTTGCACTCCAAGCTTCTATGCCTAGATTTATGATTTCCTACACATATTAGATGAAAGGAAGGCCTTTTTTACTGTGGGAGTGCTGGAACACTGGAACAGGTTGCCCAGAGAAGTTGTGGGTGTCCCATCCCTGAAAGTATTCAAGGTCACCTTGGACGGGGCTTGGAGCAGCAACAAAGGAGAAGCTTGATGGTAGAGAAACAAAGTCGGACTATAGAAGAAACTCGGATTGAAGTATAGGATCAAGTTTTCTCTCAGCTCTTGGGGTAAATTCAAAGTTGTACAAAATGACATTTATCTGTGCTATTCACTACTGTAACAGAAAGTTTCATGAAAACTGTACAGAAGATAGTAAATTTTAAAAGAGATAAGAATTACAGCATAAAATCCATGGGATAGGTTACAACATGAGACACTCTCTAAGAGAAAATCTCTTTGTTTCAGCACTTCATCGGGGTAAGATTTCATGAAGTGCCAAAGAAGGCGGCAAAATATCATTCGGGACATTATTTACTGGAATTCAGCCTGGCCATTAGTAGGAACTGCCTTTGAACATATCATGTAGATATACCACACACACTTTCCCTTCACTGAAAAATTACTGTTTACAACAAATAAGCAATTGACGATCAAAATTGATTGAAAGCATCTTAAACATGTCAAGTATTTCATTGTAGATGATCTGTGATCCAAATGCTTCTTCCACCTTCGAGAGGGACAGAAGAATTCTTCCATATCATGATGGTTTAAAATTGTATCAACCAATGTTTTCTGCTGAAAAGATATCATCTATTTTTTTCTATTTTTGGAAGAAAATATTCCTAGACATACAACAGGTGAGAACTAAGTAATTTTAAAGAAACAAATGAAATGAAAATATTCTGTAAATAGAATGAAATGAAAAGCTGTGTTTTAAATAGGAGCTAAATATTAAACAGAATTTTTGTACCAGGCATTTGAATTACTGCACCAGCTCTTTTGCCCATCAAGAGAGGCATTTAGCATTTCAGTCTTTTCCAAGGTGTTCATGATCTGCTATGCTGATCTCTGTGTGTGCCTAGGTGTGTGTGGAGGGGGGGGCATATGAAGGGGAGTGTGTATGTTTGCTTTACAATTGTTGTGGCAGATTCATGCCTCAGCTCCACATTTTGTTTTAAAAAGGTCACACCGAGTGGATATGAAGTTTACTATCAACAAGAGATCGATTCCCAAATCATCCATTTGACTCTCCCTTATAAATCATGTGCTTTGTTGCATATTTTATCAAATATACTTTCAAGCCAGATGGAGGAAGGAGGATGTGGGAATCCCTCCACCATCTTGCAACTTTTATGTAAGTAGGTTTTCAAGAAAATCATCATTTCTCTTTTAAATATGTCTGGAACAGGCATGATGGTAGTGTCAACCTGTTGGAGTTTTTGTTGCTGGAAGAAGTTGTACAAAAGGATTGGTTTTTACATTGACCAGTTACTGAATCAAGCGCAGGAATACATTGGAAATTTAGCTGGGGGTTCCTTTTCCCAGCAGACTACTTCTAGAACGAGCTTGTACACTGAAGCTGACTCTTTTGCTCTCTTTTTGTTTCTTTCCTATTTTCTTGGCTTCTTTGCCACTATCTAGACAATTTTGGAACTTTGTTCCCAACTAAAATGGTTTCAATAGTCTGATTGTGATCATACATTTTTACAAGGAATTTTTAAAATCTTTCCTCGAGTCCAGAAAGTCAAGGACTTAGATCTTTTTCTTCCCTTATCAATATTGCCATGAAATTGATAAATAAAGACCAACTCTTTATTTTTGTTTTTAACCCACGTAGATAATTCCCATCCATTAATCCATTTTGTGGACCAATAGCTGCCATTCTGATGGAAGCTGTCACTTCTTAACAATAGGCATTCTGTGACTATGTTGACTGCACTTTGGGTGAAGATCCTAACTGGTCTTAGATATACATAGGGAGAAATTTGCTCAGCCAGTGTCAGTCTTAAGCATGCGTATCAGAAGATCTTTCTAGAGCTGGGAATTTTCCCATGAAAGGGATTCAGTTAGGGAAGAGACACTTGTGCCAGAGTTTTACATTCTTCTTGAACACTGCTTAAGGAACTTAGATGCCATGTCCATTTGGATCTCTGTCTGCACAGAACTTTGTCATGCCAGCGCTTTGAAATGCATCTTGAAGAGAATTCACTAGCACAGAATGAAAGAGAGTGGAAGGGGTTGGTGGGGCTAACCAGGCCCAACCCCCCTGCCTAAACCAGGATACCTAGAGCCTCTTGCCCAGGATTCTATCTGGGTGTACTTTTAATGTCTTCAAAGATCCAGGCTCCACAATCTTTCTGGGCAGTCTGTGCCGTGGTTCAGTCACCCTGACAGTAAAGAAACATTTACTGATGTTCAAAGGCAATCTCCTGTATTTCAGTGTGTGCCCACTGCCTCTTGTCTTTTCCCTCAGCATCACTGAAAAGACACTGATTCCCTCCCCTTTGCACTATTGCTTCCATATGTATGTGTGATGCCATGTAGAGGTATGTCAAAAACCTCCCTGAAGCCCAGGCAGATAATATTCCCTTCATCTACCAGTCAAGTTGATTCATCAGAGGAGTTTAAAGTGATGTTCAGCATGAAATTCCCCTGAAAAATCATGCTAACTACATTATTTGGTCATCTGTCATGTGCCTGGCAAGGATTTCCAGGAAGAGCTGCTTCATCAACTTCCTGGGGATAAAAAAGAGGCTGGCTGGTTTGTACTATGGCGAGTCCTCTTAATTGCCTTTTTTGAAGATGGGTGTCATTTGCTAACATCCACTCTTTAGCTCCTCTTCTCATCTACACCTCGGCAAAAAGCTTTTCCACTATGTCTGGCTAGGAAAAACTGTGCCAGCACAGAAAACATCTCCCATCGTGTTCTAGAAGTTGCACGGATGTCTGCCAAGTGTTTGGCAGGAAGAAAAGAAAAGTTGTCCAAAACAGCTTCCAATCGAATGTTCCTGTGATTGGAAAAGTCAGGAGAGTGCAAAGGTACTGTTTTCTATCAGTTGGCAAGGTGCGCACACAATCCCAGTGTTGTACAGCTTGCTTCTTCACCTTCCCGAAGCTGCCGCTCTCGCCGGCTGCCGGAGCCCAAGAAGCGGCTTCTTCGCGCAAAGACGATTGTGCCGCTCAC
Organism: Melospiza melodia melodia; assembly: GCF_035770615.1. Taxonomy (NCBI): domain Eukaryota; kingdom Metazoa; phylum Chordata; class Aves; order Passeriformes; family Passerellidae; genus Melospiza; species Melospiza melodia. Next base: position 42,530,311 of record NC_086195.1, on the reverse strand, counting down.
AGTGCTCTCCTTAGCGCGGCTTCTGCCGAAAGACGCCCGGCAGCGGCTCTTACCTCCGGAGAGCATCCTACCTTCGTCTTTCGCGTCTTTTGTAGTCTACATCTTAGCAAAACGCTTCTCCACTATGTCTGGCTAGGAAAAACTGTGCCAGCACAGAAAACATCTCCCATCGTGTTCTAGAAGTTGCACGGATGTCTGCCAAGTGTTTGGCAGGAAGAAAAGAAAAGTTGTCCAAAACAGCTTCCAATCGAATGTTCCTGTGATTGGAAAAGTCAGGAGAGTGCAAAGGTACTGTTTTCTATCAGTTGGCAAGGTGCGCACACAATCCCAGTGTTGTACAGCTTGCTTCTTCACCTTCCCGAAGCTGCCGCTCTCGCCGGCTGCCGGAGCCCAAGAAGCGGCTTCTTCGCGCAAAGACGATTGTGCCGCTCACAGTGCTCTCCTTAGCGCGGCTTCTGCCGAAAGACGCCCGGCAGCGGCTCTTACCTCCGGAGAGCATCCTACCTTCGTCTTTCGCGTCTTTTGTAGTCTACATCTTAGCAAAACGCTTCTCCACTATGTCTGGCTAGGAAAAACTGTGCCAGCACAGAAAACATCTCCCATCGTGTTCTAGAAGTTGCACGGATGTCTGCCAAGTGTTTGGCAGGAAGAAAAGAAAAGTTGTCCAAAACAGCTTCCAATCGAATGTTCCTGTGATTGGAAAAGTCAGGAGAGTGCAAAGGTACTGTTTTCTATCAGTTGGCAAGGTGCGCACACAATCCCAGTGTTGTACAGCTTGCTTCTTCACCTTCCCGAAGCTGCCGCTCTCGCCGGCTGCCGGAGCCCAAGAAGCGGCTTCTTCGCGCAAAGACGATTGTGCCGCTCACAGGGCTCTCCTTAGCGCGGCTTCTGCCGAAAGACGCCCGGCAGCGGCTCTTACCTCCGGAGAGCATCCTACCTTCGTCTTTCGCGTCTTTTGTAGTCTACACCTCGGCAAAACGCTTTTCCACTATGTCTGGCTAGGAAAAACTGTGCCAGCACAGAAAACATCTCCCATCGTGTTCTAGAAGTTGCACGGATGTCTGCCAAGTGTTTGGCAGGAAGAAAAGAAAAGTTGTTCAAAACAGCTTCCAATCGAATGTTCATGTGATTGGAAAAGTCAGGAGAGTGCAAAGGTACTGTTTTCTATCAGTTGGCAAGGTGCGCACACAATCCCAGTGTTGTACAGCTTGCTTCTTCACCTTCCCGAAGCTGCCGCTCTCGCCGGCTGCCGGAGCCCAAGAAGCGGCTTCTTCGCGCAAAGACGATTGTGCCGCTCACAGTGCTCTCCTTAGCGCGGCTTCTGCCGAAAGACGCCCGGCAGCGGCTCTTACCTCCGGAGAGCATCCTACCTTCGTCTTTCGCGTCTTTTGTAGTCTACATCTTAGCAAAACGCTTTTCCACTATGTCTGGCTAGGAAAAACTGTGCCAGCACAGAAAACATCTCCCATCGTGTTCTAGAAGTTGCACGGATGTCTGCCAAGTGTTTGGCAGGAAGAAAAGAAAAGTTGTCCAAAACAGCTTCCAATCGAATGTTCCTGTGATTGGAAAAGTCAGGAGAGTGCAAAGGTACTGTTTTCTATCAGTTGGCAAGGTGCGCACACAATCCCAGTGTTGTACAGCTTGCTTCTTCACCTTCCCGAAGCTGCCGCTCTCGCCGGCTGCCGGAGCCCAAGAAGCGGCTTCTTCGCGCAAAGACGATTGTGCCGCTCACAGTGCTCTCCTTAGCGCGGCTTCTGCCGAAAGACGCCCGGCAGCGGCTCTTACCTCCGGAGAGCATCCTACCTTCGTCTTTCGCGTCTTATGTAGTCTACACCTCGGCAAAAAGCTTTTCCACTATGTCTGGCTAGGAAAAACTGTGCCAGCACAGAAAACATCTCCCATCGTGTTCTAGAAGTTGCACGGATGTCTGCCAAGTGTTTGGCAGGAAGAAAAGAAAAGTTGTCCAAAACAGCTTCCAATCGAATGTTCCTGTGATTGGAAAAGTCAGGAGAGTGCAAAGGTACTGTTTTCTATCAGTTGGCAAGGTGCGCACACAATCCCAGTGTTGTACAGCTTGCTTCTTCACCTTCCCGAAGCTGCCGCTCTCGCCGGCTGCCGGAGCCCAAGAAGCGGCTTCTTCGCGCAAAGACGATTGTGCCGCTCACAGTGCTCTCCTTAGCGCGGCTTCTGCCGAAAGACGCCCGGCAGCGGCTCTTACCTCCGGAGAGCATCCTACCTTCGTCTTTCGCGTCTTTTGTAGTCTACATCTTAGCAAAACGCTTCTCCACTAGGTCTGGCTAGGAAAAACTGTGCCAGCACAGAAAACATCTCCCATCGTGTTCTAGAAGTTGCACGGATGTCTGCCAAGTGTTTGGCAGGAAGAAAAGAAAAGTTGTCCAAAACAGCTTCCAATCGAATGTTCCTGTGATTGGAAAAGTCAGGAGAGTGCAAAGGTACTGTTTTCTATCAGTTGGCAAGGTGCGCACACAATCCCAGTGTTGTACAGCTTGCTTCTTCACCTTCCCGAAGCTGCCGCTCTCGCCGGCTGCCGGAGCCCAAGAAGCGGCTTCTTCGCGCAAAGACGATTGTGCCGCTCACAGTGCTCTCCTTAGCGCGGCTTCTGCCGAAAGACGCCCGGCAGCGGCTCTTACCTCCGGAGAGCATCCTACCTTCGTCTTTCGCGTCTTATGTAGTCTACACCTCGGCAAAAAGCTTTTCCACTATGTCTGGCTAGGAAAAACTGTGCCAGCACAGAAAACATCTCCCATCGTGTTCTAGAAGTTGCACGGATGTCTGCCAAGTGTTTGGCAGGAAGAAAAGAAAAGTTGTCCAAAACAGCTTCCAATCGAATGTTCCTGTGATTGGAAAAGTCGGGAGAGTGCAAAGGTACTGTTTTCTATCAGTTGGCAAGGTGCGCACACAATCCCAGTGTTGTACAGCTTGCTTCTTCACCTTCCCGAAGCTGCCGCTCTCGCCGGCTGCCGGAGCCCAAGAAGCGGCTTCTTCGCGCAAAGACGATTGTGCCGCTCACAGGGCTCTCCTTAGCGCGGCTTCTGCCGAAAGACGCCCGGCAGCGGCTCTTACCTCCGGAGAGCATCCTACCTTCGTCTTTCGCGTCTTTTGTAGTCTACACCTCGGCAAAACGCTTTTCCACTATGTCTGGCTAGGAAAAACTGTGCCAGCACAGAAAACATCTCCCATCGTGTTCTAGAAGTTGCACGGATGTCTGCCAAGTGTTTGGCAGGAAGAAAAGAAAAGTTGTTCAAAACAGCTTCCAATCGAATGTTCATGTGATTGGAAAAGTCAGGAGAGTGCAAAGGTACTGTTTTCTATCAGTTGGCAAGGTGCGCACACAATCCCAGTGTTGTACAGCTTGCTTCTTCACCTTCCCGAAGCTGCCGCTCTCGCCGGCTGCCGGAGCCCAAGAAGCGGCTTCTTCGCGCAAAGACGATTGTGCCGCTCACAGTGCTCTCCTTAGCGCGGCTTCTGCCGAAAGACGCCCGGCAGCGGCTCTTACCTCCGGAGAGCATCCTACCTTCGTCTTTCGCGTCTTATGTAGTCTACACCTCGGCAAAAAGCTTTTCCACTATGTCTGGCTAGGAAAAACTGTGCCAGCACAGAAAACATCTCCCATCGTGTTCTAGAAGTTGCACGGATGTCTGCCAAGTGTTTGGCAGGAAGAAAAGAAAAGTTGTCCAAAACAGCTTCCAATCGAATGTTCCTGTGATTGGAAAAGTCAGGAGAGTGCAAAGGTACTGTTTTCTATCAGTTGGCAAGGTGCGCACACAATCCCAGTGTTGTACAGCTTGCTTCTTCACCTTCCCGAAGCTGCCGCTCTCGCCGGCTGCCGGAGCCCAAGAAGCGGCTTCTTCGCGCAAAGACGATTGTGCCGCTCACAGTGCTCTCCTTAGCGCGGCTTCTGCCGAAAGACGCCCGGCAGCGGCTCTTACCTCCGGAGAGCATCCTACCTTCGTCTTTCGCGTCTTTTGTAGTCTACATCTTACCAAAACGCTTCTCCACTAGGTCTGGCTAGGAAAAACTGTGCCAGCACAGAAAACATCTCCCATCGTGTTCTAGAAGTTGCACGGATGTCTGCCAAGTGTTTGGCAGGAAGAAAAGAAAAGTTGTCCAAAACAGCTTCCAATCGAATGTTCCTGTGATTGGAAAAGTCAGGAGAGTGCAAAGGTACTGTTTTCTATCAGTTGGCAAGGTGCGCACACAATCCCAGTGTTGTACAGCTTGCTTCTTCACCTTCCCGAAGCTGCCGCTCTCGCCGGCTGCCGGAGCCCAAGAAGCGGCTTCTTCGCGCAAAGACGATTGTGCCGCTCACAGTGCTCTCCTTAGCGCGGCTTCTGCCGAAAGACGCCCGGCAGCGGCTCTTACCTCCGGAGAGCATCCTACCTTCGTCTTTCGCGTCTTTTGTAGTCTACATCTTAGCAAAACGCTTTTCCACTATGTCTGGCTAGGAAAAACTGTGCCAGCACAGAAAACATCTCCCATCGTGTTCTAGAAGTTGCACGGATGTCTGCCAAGTGTTTGGCAGGAAGAAAAGAAAAGTTGTCCAAAACAGCTTCCAATCGAATGTTCATGTGATTGGAAAAGTCAGGAGAGTGCAAAGGTACTGTTTTCTATCAGTTGGCAAGGTGCGCACACAATCCCAGTGTTGTACAGCTTGCTTCTTAACCTTCCCGAAGCTGCCACTCTCAGGAGGTAAGAGCCGCTGCCGGGCGTCTTTCGGCAGAAGCCGCGCTAAGGAGAGCACTGTGAGCGGCACAATCGTCTTTGCGCGAAGAAGCCGCTTCTTGGGCTCCGGCAGCCGGCGAGAGCGGCAGCTTCGGGAAGGTGAAGAAGCAAGCTGTACAACACTGGGATTGTGTGCGCACCTTGCCAACTGATAGAAAACAGTACCTTTGCACTCTCCTGACTTTTCCAATCACAGGAACATTCGATTGGAAGCTGTTTTGGACAACTTTTCTTTTCTTCCTGCCAAACACTTGGCAGACATCCGTGCAACTTCTAGAACACGATGGGAGATGTTTTCTGTGCTGGCACAGTTTTTCCTAGCCAGACATAGTGGAAAAGCTTTTTGCCGAGGTGTAGACTACATAAGACGCGAAAGACGAAGGTAGGATGCTCTCCGGAGGTAAGAGCCGCTGCCGGGCGTCTTTCGGCAGAAGCCGCGCTAAGGAGAGCACTGTGAGCGGCACAATCGTCTTTGCGCGAAGAAGCCGCTTCTTGGGCTCCGGCAGCCGGCGAGAGCGGCAGCTTCGGGAAGGTGAAGAAGCAAGCTGTACAACACTGGGATTGTGTGCGCACCTTGCCAACTGATAGAAAACAGTACCTTTGCACTCTCCTGACTTTTCCAATCACAGGAACATTCGATTGGAAGCTGTTTTGGACAACTTTTCTTTTCTTCCTGCCAAACACTTGGCAGACATCCGTGCAACTTCTAGAACACGATGGGAGATGTTTTCTGTGCTGGCACAGTTTTTCCTAGCCAGACATAGTGGAAAAGCGTTTTGCTAAGATGTAGACTACAAAAGACGCGAAAGACGAAGGTAGGATGCTCTCCGGAGGTAAGAGCCGCTGCCGGGCGTCTTTCGGCAGAAGCCGCGCTAAGGAGAGCACTGTGAGCGGCACAATCGTCTTTGCGCGAAGAAGCCGCTTCTTGGGCTCCGGCAGCCGGCGAGAGCGGCAGCTTCGGGAAGGTGAAGAAGCAAGCTGTACAACACTGGGATTGTGTGCGCACCTTGCCAACTGATAGAAAACAGTACCTTTGCACTCTCCTGACTTTTCCAATCACATGAACATTCGATTGGAAGCTGTTTTGAACAACTTTTCTTTTCTTCCTGCCAAACACTTGGCAGACATCCGTGCAACTTCTAGAACACGATGGGAGATGTTTTCTGTGCTGGCACAGTTTTTCCTAGCCAGACATAGTGGAAAAGCGTTTTGCCGAGGTGTAGACTACAAAAGACGCGAAAGACGAAGGTAGGATGCTCTCCGGAGGTAAGAGCCGCTGCCGGGCGTCTTTCGGCAGAAGCCGCGCTAAGGAGAGCCCTGTGAGCGGCACAATCGTCTTTGCGCGAAGAAGCCGCTTCTTGGGCTCCGGCAGCCGGCGAGAGCGGCAGCTTCGGGAAGGTGAAGAAGCAAGCTGTACAACACTGGGATTGTGTGCGCACCTTGCCAACTGATAGAAAACAGTACCTTTGCACTCTCCTGACTTTTCCAATCACAGGAACATTCGATTGGAAGCTGTTTTGGACAACTTTTCTTTTCTTCCTGCCAAACACTTGGCAGACATCCGTGCAACTTCTAGAACACGATGGGAGATGTTTTCTGTGCTGGCACAGTTTTTCCTAGCCAGACATAGTGGAAAAGCTTTTTGCCGAGGTGTAGACTACATAAGACGCGAAAGACGAAGGTAGGATGCTCTCCGGAGGTAAGAGCCGCTGCCGGGCGTCTTTCGGCAGAAGCCGCGCTAAGGAGAGCACTGTGAGCGGCACAATCGTCTTTGCGCGAAGAAGCCGCTTCTTGGGCTCCGGCAGCCGGCGAGAGCGGCAGCTTCGGGAAGGTGAAGAAGCAAGCTGTACAACACTGGGATTGTGTGCGCACCTTGCCAACTGATAGAAAACAGTACCTTTGCACTCTCCTGACTTTTCCAATCACAGGAACATTCGATTGGAAGCTGTTTTGGACAACTTTTCTTTTCTTCCTGCCAAACACTTGGCAGACATCCGTGCAACTTCTAGAACACGATGGGAGATGTTTTCTGTGCTGGCACAGTTTTTCCTAGCCAGACATAGTGGAAAAGCTTTTTGCCGAGGTGTAGATGAGAAGAGGAGCTAAAGACGAAGGTAGGATGCTCTCCGGAGGTAAGAGCCGCTGCCGGGCGTCTTTCGGCAGAAGCCGCGCTAAGGAGAGCCCTGTGAGCGGCACAATCGTCTTTGCGCGAAGAAGCCGCTTCTTGGGCTCCGGCAGCCGGCGAGAGCGGCAGCTTCGGGAAGGTGAAGAAGCAAGCTGTACAACACTGGGATTGTGTGCGCACCTTGCCAACTGATAGAAAACAGTACCTTTGCACTCTCCTGACTTTTCCAATCACAGGAACATTCGATTGGAAGCTGTTTTGGACAACTTTTCTTTTCTTCCTGCCAAACACTTGGCAGACATCCGTGCAACTTCTAGAACACGATGGGAGATGTTTTCTGTGCTGGCACAGTTTTTCCTAGCCAGACATAGTGGAAAAGCTTTTTGCCGAGGTGTAGATGAGAAGAGGAGCTAAAGAGTGGATGTTAGCAAATGACACCCATCTTCAAAAAAGGCAATTAAGAGGACTCGCCATAGTACAAACCAGCCAGCCTCTTTTTTATCCCCAGGAAGTTGATGAAGCAGCTCTTCCTGGAAATCCTTGCCAGGCACATGACAGATGACCAAATAATGTAGTTAGCATGATTTTTCAGGGGAATTTCATGCTGAACATCACTTTAAACTCCTCTGATGAATCAACTTGACTGGTAGATGAAGGGAATATTATCTGCCTGGGCTTCAGGGAGGTTTTTGACATACCTCTACATGGCATCACACATACATATGGAAGCAATAGTGCAAAGGGGAGGGAATCAGTGTCTTTTCAGTGATGCTGAGGGAAAAGACAAGAGGCAGTGGGCACACACTGAAATACAGGAGATTGCCTTTGAACATCAGTAAATGTTTCTTTACTGTCAGGGTGACTGAACCACGGCACAGACTGCCCAGAAAGATTGTGGAGCCTGGATCTTTGAAGACATTAAAAGTACACCCAGATAGAATCCTGGGCAAGAGGCTCTAGGTATCCTGGTTTAGGCAGGGGGGTTGGGCCTGGTTAGCCCCACCAACCCCTTCCACTCTCTTTCATTCTGTGCTAGTGAATTCTCTTCAAGATGCATTTCAAAGCGCTGGCATGACAAAGTTCTGTGCAGACAGAGATCCAAATGGACATGGCATCTAAGTTCCTTAAGCAGTGTTCAAGAAGAATGTAAAACTCTGGCACAAGTGTCTCTTCCCTAACTGAATCCCTTTCATGGGAAAATTCCCAGCTCTAGAAAGATCTTCTGATACGCATGCTTAAGACTGACACTGGCTGAGCAAATTTCTCCCTATGTATATCTAAGACCAGTTAGGATCTTCACCCAAAGTGCAGTCAACATAGTCACAGAATGCCTATTGTTAAGAAGTGACAGCTTCCATCAGAATGGCAGCTATTGGTCCACAAAATGGATTAATGGATGGGAATTATCTACGTGGGTTAAAAACAAAAATAAAGAGTTGGTCTTTATTTATCAATTTCATGGCAATATTGATAAGGGAAGAAAAAGATCTAAGTCCTTGACTTTCTGGACTCGAGGAAAGATTTTAAAAATTCCTTGTAAAAATGTATGATCACAATCAGACTATTGAAACCATTTTAGTTGGGAACAAAGTTCCAAAATTGTCTAGATAGTGGCAAAGAAGCCAAGAAAATAGGAAAGAAACAAAAAGAGAGCAAAAGAGTCAGCTTCAGTGTACAAGCTCGTTCTAGAAGTAGTCTGCTGGGAAAAGGAACCCCCAGCTAAATTTCCAATGTATTCCTGCGCTTGATTCAGTAACTGGTCAATGTAAAAACCAATCCTTTTGTACAACTTCTTCCAGCAACAAAAACTCCAACAGGTTGACACTACCATCATGCCTGTTCCAGACATATTTAAAAGAGAAATGATGATTTTCTTGAAAACCTACTTACATAAAAGTTGCAAGATGGTGGAGGGATTCCCACATCCTCCTTCCTCCATCTGGCTTGAAAGTATATTTGATAAAATATGCAACAAAGCACATGATTTATAAGGGAGAGTCAAATGGATGATTTGGGAATCGATCTCTTGTTGATAGTAAACTTCATATCCACTCGGTGTGACCTTTTTAAAACAAAATGTGGAGCTGAGGCATGAATCTGCCACAACAATTGTAAAGCAAACATACACACTCCCCTTCATATGCCCCCCCCTCCACACACACCTAGGCACACACAGAGATCAGCATAGCAGATCATGAACACCTTGGAAAAGACTGAAATGCTAAATGCCTCTCTTGATGGGCAAAAGAGCTGGTGCAGTAATTCAAATGCCTGGTACAAAAATTCTGTTTAATATTTAGCTCCTATTTAAAACACAGCTTTTCATTTCATTCTATTTACAGAATATTTTCATTTCATTTGTTTCTTTAAAATTACTTAGTTCTCACCTGTTGTATGTCTAGGAATATTTTCTTCCAAAAATAGAAAAAAATAGATGATATCTTTTCAGCAGAAAACATTGGTTGATACAATTTTAAACCATCATGATATGGAAGAATTCTTCTGTCCCTCTCGAAGGTGGAAGAAGCATTTGGATCACAGATCATCTACAATGAAATACTTGACATGTTTAAGATGCTTTCAATCAATTTTGATCGTCAATTGCTTATTTGTTGTAAACAGTAATTTTTCAGTGAAGGGAAAGTGTGTGTGGTATATCTACATGATATGTTCAAAGGCAGTTCCTACTAATGGCCAGGCTGAATTCCAGTAAATAATGTCCCGAATGATATTTTGCCGCCTTCTTTGGCACTTCATGAAATCTTACCCCGATGAAGTGCTGAAACAAAGAGATTTTCTCTTAGAGAGTGTCTCATGTTGTAACCTATCCCATGGATTTTATGCTGTAATTCTTATCTCTTTTAAAATTTACTATCTTCTGTACAGTTTTCATGAAACTTTCTGTTACAGTAGTGAATAGCACAGATAAATGTCATTTTGTACAACTTTGAATTTACCCCAAGAGCTGAGAGAAAACTTGATCCTATACTTCAATCCGAGTTTCTTCTATAGTCCGACTTTGTTTCTCTACCATCAAGCTTCTCCTTTGTTGCTGCTCCAAGCCCCGTCCAAGGTGACCTTGAATACTTTCAGGGATGGGACACCCACAACTTCTCTGGGCAACCTGTTCCAGTGTTCCAGCACTCCCACAGTAAAAAAGGCCTTCCTTTCATCTAATATGTGTAGGAAATCATAAATCTAGGCATAGAAGCTTGGAGTGCAAATTTGAAATTCTTTGGATTTGAAGCACATTTTATATGAATACTGACTTACAGATGACTAAAAGATGTTGATGGGCATTTGAGCTGACAAGTTTTGAAAAAGTGCACGGAAATTAAAATTGAAACCACTAAAATTAAAAACTCCTTGCCATTTTCTTTTTCCTCTCCTATTCAAAATTGCATATGTCAGATATCAGTGCTTCATGCAAACCTCTCAGATGCTCTCAGAGAAAAAGCTTTTCTTTCAGACTAAGTTGCGGTTGACGTAGAACACTAGCAGGAGTGAAAGATTTTCTGGGCATCGGGGCAGCCCGTTCTCCTTGGATTTGTGTGCAGAATGCATTTTATCCAAACTGGAAAATAGATCCCAGCTCTGTTCTATTCATCATTCTTACTTCATCAGGCCAGAAGATTCTGTGAAAAGTAGCCTGTGGACCTTGAAGACAGCGCATGTGAACCAGATGAGAGGTGATAGAGAAGTTGAGGGAGAGAAGAAAGAGCATGAGGCTGAAACCAGAAAGTATTTCTCCACGTGATCATGGAAGATTGCAGGAGCCACTTGGTACTATCAAACCAGCCCAACTTGGCACTGGTGCCACCTTGGGTCTGGGAGCCATGTTGCATATCGTGCATTTTAAGGAGCCAGCTGGCCACACCCAGCCATATGCCCCCAAACACAAACCAAGGCCCTTTTCTCTGGCAAACAAAACTCAGCTGCCCTGCTTCTGGATGGCAGATTGCAGGAACCACTTGGTACTATCAAACCAGCCCAACTTGGCACTGGTGCCACCATGGGTCTGGTCACCATCCTGCCTATTGTAGCTTTTCAGGAGCCAGCCGGTCACTCTCAGCCATAGGCCCCCAAACACAAACCTCGGCCCGTTTACCTGGCAAACAAAAGTAAGCTGCCCCGCTTCTGGATGGCAGATTGCAGGAGCTACTTAGTACTATCAAATCAGCCCGACTTGGCACAGGTGCCACCTTGGATCTGGGAACCATCCTGTGTATCGTGGATTTTCAGGGGCCAGCCAGCCACTCTCAGCCATATGCCCCCAAAAACAAACCACGGCCCTTTTCTCTGGCAAACAAAACTCAACTGCCCCTCTTCTGGATGGCAAATTTTAGGACGCACTTTGTACTACGAAAACCGCCCGTTGTGGCACTGGTGCCACCTTGTGTCAGGGAACCATCCTGCATATCGAGCTTTTTAAGGAGCCAGCCGGCCAGGCCCAGCCATATACCCCCAAAAACAAACCACGGACCATTTCTCATGGAAAAAAAAATCCGCTGCCCCGCGTCTGGATGGCAGATTGCAGGAGCCACTTTGCACCATCAAACCAGCCCGACTTGGCACTGGTGCCACCTTGGGTCTGGGAACAATCCTGCGTATCGTACATATTGAGGAACCAGCCGAACACTCCCAGCCAAAGGCCCCCAAACACAAACAACGGCCCATTTCCCTGGCAAACAAAACTCAGCGGCCCCGCTTCTGGATGGCAGTTTGCAGGAGCCACTTGGGACTATCAAACCAGCCCGACTTGGCACTGGTGCCACCTTGGGTCTGGGAAACATCCTGCGTATCGTGGATTCTTAGGAGCCAGCCGGCCACTCCTAGCCACAGGCCCCCAAACAAAAACCTAGGCCTATTTCTCTGGCAAACAAAAGTAAGCTGCCCCGCTTCTGGATGGCAGATTGCAGGAGACACTTGGGACTATCAAACCAGCCCAACTTGGCACTGGTGCCACCTTGGATCTGGGAACCATGCTGTGTATCGTGGATATTCAGGGGCCAGCCGGCCACTCTCAGCCATATATCCCCAAACAGAAACCTCGGCCCTGTTCTCTGGCAAACAAAACTCAACTGCCCCTCTTCTGGATGGCAAATTGCAGGATGAACTTGATACTAAAACCGCAGGCCGACTTGGTAGTGGTGACACCTTGGACCTGGGAACCATCATGCGTATCGAGCATTTTAAGGAGCCAGCCGGCCACTCCCAGCAATATGCCCCCAAAAACAATCCACGGAATTTTTCTCTGGCAAACAAAAATCAGCTGCCCCGCTTCTGGATGGCAGATTGCAGGAGCCACTTTGCACCATCAAACCAGCCCGACTTGGAACTGGTGCCACCTTGCATCTGGGAAGCATGCTGCCTAGCATGGATTTTCAGGAGCCAGCCGGCCACTCTCAGCCATAGGCCCCCAAACAAAACCCACGGCCCGTTTCCCTGGCAAACAAAATTAAGCTGCCCCGCTACTGGATGGCAGATTGCAGGACGCACTTGGTAGTATCAAACCAGCCCGACTTGGCACTGGTGCCACCTTGGGTCTGGGAACCATCCTGCGTATCGTGGGTTCAAAGGAGCCAGCCGGCCACTCCCAGCCACAGGCCCCCAAATACAAACAACGGCGCTTTTCCCTGGAAAACAAAACTCGCCTGCCAACTTTTTGATGGCAGATTGCAGGAGCCACTTGGTACTATCAAACCAGCCCAACTTGGCACTGGTGCCACCTCTGGTCTGGGAACCATGCTGCGTAACACAGATTCTAAGGCGCCAGTCGGCCACTCCCAGTCACAAGCCCCCAAACACAAACAACGGCGCTATTCTCTGGCAAACAAAACTCCACTGCCCCTCTTCTGGATGGCAAATTGCAGGACGCACTTGGTACTATAAAAACAGCCCTACTTGGCACTGGTGCCACCTTGGGTCTGGGAACCATCCTGCGTATCGTTCTTTTTAATGAGACAGCCGGCCACTCCCAGCCATATGCCCCCAAACACAACCCACGGCCCTTTTCTCTGGCAAACAAAACTCAACTGCACCGCTTCTGGATGGCAGATTGCAGGAGCCACTTGGTACTATCAAACCAGCCCGACTTGGCACTGGTGCCACCTTGGGTCTGGGAACCATCCAGCCTATCGTGGATTTTAAGGAGCCAGCCGGCTACTCCCAGCCACAGGCCCCCAACAAAAACCACGGCCCTTTTTCTGGCAAACAAAACTTAGCTGCCTCACTTCTGGATGGCAGATTGCAGGAGCCATTTGGTGTAATCAAACCAGCCCGACTTGGCACTGGTGCCACCTTGGGTCTGGGAACCATCCTGCGTATCGTGGATTCTAAGGAGCCAGCCGGCCACTCCCAGCCACAGGCCCCCAAACAAAATCAACGGCGCTGTTCCCTGGAAAACAAAACACGTCTGCCAACATTTTGATGGAGTTTGCAGGAGCCACTTGGTACTATCAAACCAGCCCGACTTGGCACTGGTGCCACCTTGGGTCTGGGAAACATCCTGCGTATCGTGGATTCTTAGGAGCCAGCCGGCCACTCCTAGCCACAGGCCCCCAGACAAAAACCTAGGCCTATTTCTCTGGCAAACAAAAGTAAGCTGCCCCGCTTCTGGATGGCAGATTGCAGGAGACACTTGGGACTATCAAACCAGCCCAACTTGGCACTGGTGCCACCTTGGATCTGGGAACCATGCTGTGTATCGTGGATATTCAGGGGCCACCCGGCCACTCTCAGCCATATGTCCCCAAACAGAAACCTCGGCCCGTTTCTCTGGCCAACAAAACTCAACTGCCCCTCTTCTGGATGGCAAATTGCAGGATGAACTTGATACTAAAACCGCAGGCCGACTTGGTAGTGGTGACACCTTGGGCCTGGGAACCATCATGCGTATCGAGCATTTTGAGGAGCCAGCCGGCCACTCCCAGCAATATGCCCCCAAAAACAATCCACGGAATTTTTCTCTGGCAAACAAAAATCAGCTGCCCCGCTTCTGGATGGCAGATTGCAGGAGCCACTTTGCACCATCAAACCAGCCCGACTTGGCACTGGTGCCACCTTGCATCTGGGAACCATGCTGCCTAGCGTGGATTTTCAGGAGCCAGCCGGCCACTCTCAGCCATAGGCCCCCATACAAAACCCACGGCCCGATTCCCTGGCAAGCAAAATTAAGCTGCCCCGCTTCTGGATGGCAGATTGCAGGACGCACTTGGTAGTATCAAACCAGCCCGACTTGGCACTGGTGCCACCTTGGGTCTGGGAACCATCCTGCGTATCGTGGGTTCAAAGGAGCCAGACGGCCACTCCCAGCCATAGGTCCCAAGTCACAAACCTCGGCCCGTTTCACTGGCAAACAAAAGTAAGCTGCCCCGCTTCTGGATGGCAGATTGCAGGAGCCACATGGTACTATCAAACCAGCCCAACTTGGCACTGGTGCCACCTCTGGTCTGGGAACCATGCTGCGTAACACAGATTCTAAGGCGCCAGTCGGCCACTCCCAGCCACAAGCCCCCAAACACAAACAACGGCGCTATTCTCTGGCAAACAAAACTCAACTGCCCCTCTTCTGGATGGCAAATTGCAGGACGCACTTGGTACTATAAAAACAGCCCTACTTCGCACTGGTGCCACCTTGGGTCTGGGAACCATCCTGCGTATCGATCTTTATAATGAGACAGCCGGCCACTCCCAGCCATATGCCCCCAAACAAAACCCACGGCCCTTTTCTCTGGCAAACAACACTCAAATGCACCGCTTCTGGATGGCAGATTGCAGGAGCCACTTGGTACTATCAAACCAACCCGACTTGGCACTGGTGCCACCTTGGGTCTGGGAAACATCCTGCGTATTGTGGGTTGTCAGGAGCCAGCCGAACACTCTCGGCCACAGACCCCAATCAAAAACAACGGCCCGTTTCACAGGCAAACAAAACTCAGCTGCCCCGCTTCTGGATGGGAGATTGCAGGAGGCACTTGACACTGTGAAACCAGCCCCACTTGGCACTGGTGCCACCTTGGGTCTGGGAACCATGCTGCGTATCATGGATTTTCAGGAGCCAGCCGGCCACTCCCAGCCACAGGCCCCCAAACACAAACCACAGCATTTTTCTCTGGCAAACAAAATTCAGCTGCCCCGCTTCTGGATGGCAGATTGCAGGAGCCACTTGGGACTATCACACCAGCACAACATGGCACTGCTGCCACCTTGGATCTGGGAACCATCCTTCCTATCGTGGATTTTCAGGGGCCAGCCGGTCACTCTCAGCCATAGGCCCCAAACACAAACCACGGCCCTTTTCTCTGGAAAACAAAACTCAACTGCCCCTCTTCCTGATGGGAGATTGCAGGAGCCACTGGGTACTATGAAACCAGCCCTACTTGGCACTGGTGCCACCTTGGGTCTGGGAACCATGCTGCGTATCATGGATTTTCAGGAGCCAGCCGGCCACTGCCAGCCACAGGCCCCGAAACACAAACAACAGCCTTTTTCTCTGGCAAACAAAATTCAGCTGCCCCGCTTCTGGATGGCAGATTGCAGGAACCACTTGGTACTATCAAACCAGCCCGACTTGGCACTGGTGCCACCTTGGGTCTGGGAACCATCCTGCGTATCGTGGATTCTAAGGAGCCAGCTGGCCACTCCCAGCCACAGGCCCCAAAACACACACAACGGTGCTTTTCCCTGGAAAACAAAACTCGCCTGCCAAACATTTGATGGCAGATTGCAGGAGCCACTTGGTTTTATCAAATCAGCCGAACTTGGCACTGGTGCCACCATGGGTCTGGTCACCATCCTGCCTATCGTAGCTTTTCAGGTGCCACCCAGTCACCCCCAGCCAGAGGCCCCTAGACAAATATTTCGGCCCGTTTCCCTGGCAAACAAAAGTAAGCTACCCCGCTTCTGGATGGCAGATTGCAGGAGCCACTTTGCACCATCAAACCAGCCCAACTTGGCACTGGTGCCACCTCTGGTCTGGGAACCATCCTGCGTATCGTGGGTTCTAAGGAGCCAGCTAGCCACTCCCAGCCACAGGCCCCCAAACACAAACAACGGCGCTTTTCCCTGGAAAACAAAACTCGCCTGCCAACTTTTTGATGGCAGATTGCCGGAGCCACTTGGTACTATCAAACCAGCCCAACTTGGCACTGGTGCCACCATGGGTCTGGTCACCATCCTGCCTATCGTAGCTTTTCAGGAGCCAGCCGGTCACTCGCAGCCATAGGCCCCCAGACACAAACCTCGGCCCGTTTCCCTGGGAAACAAAAGTAAGCTGCCCCGCTTCTGCATGGCAGATTGCAGGAGCTATTTAGTACTATCAAACCACCCCGACTTGGCACTGGTGACACTTCTGGTGTGGGAACCATCCTGCTTATTGTGGATTTTCAGGGGCCAGCCGGCCACTATCAGCCATATGCCCCCAAAAACAAACCACGGCCCTTTTCTCTGGCAAACAAAACTCAACTGCCCCTCTTCTGGATGGCAAATTTTAGGACGCACTTTGTACTACGAAAACCGCCCAACGTGGCACTGGTGCCACCTTGTGTCAGGGAACCATCCTGCATATCGATCTTTTTAAGGAGCCAGCCGGCCAGGCCCAGCCATATACCCCCAAAAACAAACCACGGACCATTTCTCATGGAAACAAAAATCCGCTGCCCCGCGTCTGGATGGCAGATTGCAGGAGCCACTTTGCACCATCAAACCAGCCCGACTCTGCACTGGTGCCACCTTGGGTCTGGGAACAATCCTGCATATCGTGGATTCTAAGGAGCCAGCCGGCCACTCCCAGCCACAGGCCCCCAAACACAAACAACGGCGCTTTTCCCTGGAAAACAAAACTCGCCTGCCAGCTTTTTGATGGCAGATTGCAGGAGCCACTTGGTACTATCAAATCATCCCAACTTGGCACTGGTGCCACTATGGGTCTGGGAACCATCCTGCCTATTGTAGCATTTAGGAGCCAGCCGGTCACTCCCAGCCATAGGCCCCCAGACACAAACCTCGGACCGTTTCCCTGGCAAACAAAATTAAGCTGCCCCGATTCTGGATGGCAGATTGCAGGAGCCACGTGGTAGTGTCAAACCAGCCCGACTTGGCACTGGTGCCGCCTTGGGTCTGGGAACCATCCGGCGTATCGTGGATTCTAAGGAGCCACCCGGCCACTCTGAGCCACAGGCGCCCAAACACAAACAACGGCGCTTTTCCCTGGAAAACAAAAATCGCCTGCCAACATTTTGATGGCAGATTGCAGGAGCCACTTGGTGCTATCAAACCAGCCCAACTTGGCACTGGTGCCACCATGGGTCTGGTCACCATCCTGCCTATCGTAGCTTTTCATGAGCCAGCCGGTCACTCCCAGCCATAGACCCCCAGACACAAACCTCGGCCCGTTTCCCTGGAAAACAAAAGTAAGCTGCCCCGATTCTGGATGGCAGATTGCAGGAGCCACTTGGTACTATCAAATCAGCCCAACTTGGCACTGGTGCCACCATGGGTCTGGTAAACATCCTGCCTATCGTAGCTTTTCAGGAGCCAGACGGTCACTCCCTGCCATAGGCCCCCAGACAAAAACCTCGGCCCGTTTCCCTGGCAAACAAAAGTAAACTGCCCCGCTTTCGGATGGCAGATTGCAGGATGCATTTGGTACTATCAAACCTGCCCGACTTGGCCCTGGTGCCACCTTGGCTCTGGGAACCATGCTGCGTAACGTAGATTCTACGAGGACAGGCGGCCACTCCCAGCCACAGGCCTCTAAACAACGGCGCTTTTCCCTGGAAAACAAAACTCGCCTGCCAAATTTTTGATGGCAGATTGCAGGAGCCACTTGGTACTATCAAACCAGCCCAACTTGGTACTGGTTCCACTTTGGGTCTGGTCACCATCCTGCCTATCGTAGCTTTTCAGGAGCCAGCCGGTCACTCCCAGCCATAGGCCCCCAGACAAATATCTCGGCCCGTTTCCCTGGCAAACAAAAGTAAGCTGCCCCGCTTCTGGATGGCAGATTGCAGGAGCCACATGGTACTATCAAACCAGGCCAACATGGCACTGGTGCTACCTTGGCTCTGGGAACCATCCTGCCTATCGTGGATTTTCAGGGGCCAGCCGGCCACTCTCAGCCACATGCCCTCAAACACATACCACGGCCCTTTGCTCTGGCAAACAAAACTCAACTGCCCCTCTTCTGGATGGCAAATTGCAGGACGCACTTGGTACTACGAAAACAGCCCGACTTGGCAGTGATGCCACCTTGGGTCAGGGAACAATCCTGCGTATCGATCTTTTTAAGGAGCCAGCCGGCCACGTCCAGCCATATACCCCCAAAAAAAAACCACGGATCTTTTCTCCAGCAAACAAAAATCCGCTGCCCCGCGTCTGAATGGCAGATTTCAGGAGCTATTTAGTATTATCAAACCAGCCCGACTTGGCACTGGTGCCACCATGAGTCTGGTAACCATCCTGCCTATCGTAGCTTTTCAGTAGCCAACTGGTCACTCCCAGCCATAGGCCCCCAGACAAATACCTCGGCCCGTTTCCCTGGGAAACAAAGGTAAGCTGTCCCGCTTCTGGATGGCAGATTGCAGGAGCCACTTGGTACTATCAAACCAGCCCAACTTGGCACTGGTGCCACCTTGGGTCTGGGAACCATCCTGCGTATCCTGGGTTCAAAGGAGGCAGCCGGCCACTCCCAGCCACAGGCCTCTAAACAAGAACAACGGCGCTTTTCCCTGGAAAACAAAACTCGCCTGACAACTTTTTGATGGCAGATTGCAGGAGCCACTTGGTACTATCAAACCAGCCCAACTTGGCACTGGTGCCACCATGGGTCTGGTCACCATCCTGCCTATCGTAGCTTTTCAGGAGCCAGCCGCTCACTCCCAGCCATAGGCCCCCAGACAAATATCTCGGCCCGTTTCCCTGGCAAACAAAAGTAAGCAGACTCGCTTCTGGATGGCAGATTGCAGGAGCCACATGGTACTATCAAACCAGGCCAACATGGCACTGGTGCTACCTTGGTTCTGGGAACCATCCTGCCTATCGTGGATTTTCAGGGGCCAGCCGGCCACTCTCAACCATATGCCCCCAAACATATACCACGGCCCTTTTCTCTGGCAAACAAAACTCAACTGCCCCTCTTCTGGATGGCAAATTGAAGGACGCACTTGGTACTACGAAAACAGCCCGACTTGGCACTGATGCCACCTTGGGTCAGGGAACAATCCTGCGTATCGATCTTTTAAGGAGCCAGCCGGCCGCGTCCAGCCATATACCCCCAAAAAAAAACCACGGAACTTTTCTGCAGCAAACAAAAATCCGCTGCCCCCCGTCTGGATGGCAGATTGCAGGAGCTATTTAGTATTATCAAACCAGCCCAACTTGGCACTGGTGCCACCATGAGTTTGGTAACCATCCTGCCTATCGTAGCTTTTCAGTAGCCAGCCAGTCACTCCCAGCCATAGGCCCCCAGACAAATACCTCGGCCCGTTTCCCTGGGAAACAAAATTAAGCTGTCCCGCTTCTGGATGGCAGATTGCAGGAGCCGCTTGGTACTATCAAACCAGCCCAACTTGGCACTGGCGCCACCTTGGCTCTGGGAACCATCCTGCGTATCCTGGGTTCAAAGGAGGCAGCCGGCCACTCCCAGCCACAGGCCTCCCAACACAAACAACGGCGCTTTTCCCTGGAAAACAAAACTGGCCTGCCAACTTTTTGATGGCAGATTGCAGGAGCCACTTGGTACTATCAAACCAGCCCAACTTGACACTGGTGCCACCATGGGTCTGGTCACCATCCTGCCTATCGTAGCTTTTCAGGCGCCAGCCGGTCACTCCCAGCCATAGGCCCCCAGTCACAAACCTCGGCCCGTTTCCCTGGCAAACAAAAGTAAGCTACCCCGCTTCTGGATGGCAGATTGCAGGAGCCACTTTGTACCATCAAACCAGCCCGACTTGGCACTGGTGCCACCTCTGGTCTGGGAACCATCCTGCGTATCGTGGATTCTAAGGAGCCAGCTGGCCACTCCCAGCCACAGGCCCCCAAACACAAACAACGGCGCTTTTCCCTGGAAAACAAAACTCACCTGCCAACTTTTTGATGGCAGATTGCAGGAGCCACTTGGTACTATCAAACCAGCCCAACTTGGCACTGGTGCCACCATGGGTCTGGTCACCATC
Source organism: Melospiza melodia melodia (assembly GCF_035770615.1). NCBI lineage: Eukaryota > Metazoa > Chordata > Aves > Passeriformes > Passerellidae > Melospiza > Melospiza melodia. The sequence goes on along the minus strand of NC_086195.1, from coordinate 42,510,268 downwards.
CTGCCTATCGTAGCTTTTCAGGAGGCAGCCGGTCACTCCCAGCCATAGGCCCCCAGACACAAAGCTCTGCCCGTTTCCCTGGCAAACAAAAGTAAGCTACCCCGCTTCTGGATGGCAGATTGCAGGAGTCACTTTGCACCATCAAACCAGCCCGACTTGGCACTGGTGCCACCTCTGGTCTGGGACCCATCCTGCGTATCGTGGATTCTAAGGAGACAGCTGGCCACTCCCAGCCACAGGCCCCCAAACACAAACAACGGCGCTTTTCCCTGGAAAACAAAACTCGCTTGCCAACTTTTTGATGGAAGATTGCAGGAGCCACTTGGTACTATCAAACCACCCCAACTTGGCAACAAGTGGTTCCTGCAATCTGACATCCAGAAGCGGGGCAGCTTACTTTTCTTTGCCAGGGAAACGGACCGTTGTTTGTGTTTGGAGGCGTATGGCTGGGAGTGGCCGACTGGCTCCTTAAAATCCACGATACGCAGGATGGTTCCCAGACCAGAGGTGGCACCACTGCCAAGACGGGCTAGTTTGATGGTGCAAAGTGGCTCCTGCAATCTGCCATCCAGAAGCGGGGTAGCTTACTTTTGTTTGCCAGGGAAACGGGCCGAGCTTTTTGTCTGGGGCCCTATGGCTGCGAGTGACCGGCTGGCTCCTGAAAAGCTACGATAGGCAGGATGGTGACCAGACCCATGGTGGCACCAGTGCCAAGTTGGGCTGATTTGATAAAACCAAGTGGCTCCTGCAATCTGCCATCAAAAAGTTGGCAGGAGAGTTTTGTTTTCCAGGGAAAAGCGCCGTTGTTTGTGTTTGGGGGCCTGTGGCTGGGAGTGGCCGGCTGGCTCCTTAGAATCCACGATACGCAGCATGGTATCCAGACCCAAGGTGGCACCAGTGCCAAGTTTTGCTGGTTTGATAGTACCAAGTGGTTCCTGCAATCTGCCATCCAGAAGCGGGGCAGCTTACTTTTGTTTGCCAGGGAAACGGGCCGAGGTTTTTGTCTGGGGGCCTATGGCTGGGAGTGACCGGCTGGCTCCTGAAAAGCTACGATAGGCAGGATGGTGACCAGACCCATGCTGGCACCAGTCCCAAGTTGGGCTGATTTGATAGTACCAAGTGGCTCCTGCAATCTGTCGTCAAAATTTGGCAGGCGAGTTTTGTTTTCCAGGGAAAAGCGCCGTTGTTTGTGTTTGGGGGCCTGTGGCTGGGAGTGGCCGGCTGGCTCCTTAGAATCCACGATACGCAGGATGGTTCCCAGACCCAAGGTGGCACCAGTGCCAAGTCGGGCTAGTATGATGGTGCAAAGTGGCTCCTGCAATCTGCCATCCAGAAGCGGGGCAGATTACTTTTGTTTACCAGGGAAAAGGGCCGAGGTTTGTGTCTCGGGGCCTATGGCTGGGAGTGACCGGCTGGCTCCTGAAAAGCTACGATAGGCAGGATGGTGACCAGACCCATGGTGGCACCAGTGCCAAGTTGGGCTGGTTTGATAGTACCAAGTGGCTCCTGCAATCTGCCATCAAAATGTCGGCAGGCGAGTTTTGTTTTCCAGGGAAAAGCGCCGTTGTTTGTGTTTGGGGGCCTGTGGCTGGGAGTGGCCGGCTGGCTCCTTAGAATCCACGATACGCAGGATGGTTCCCAGACCTGAGGTGGCACCAGTGCCAAGTCGGGCTGGTTTGATAGTACCAAGTGCGTCCTCCAATCTGCCATCCAGAAGCGGGGCAGCTTACTTTTGTTTGCCAGGGAAACGGGCCGAGCTTTTTGTCTGGGGGCCTATGGCTGGGAGTGAGCGGCTGGCTCCTGAAAAGCTACGATAGGCAGAATGGTGAGCAGACCCATGGTGGCACAAGTGCCAAGTCGGGCTGGTTTGACAGTACCAAGTGGCTCCTGCAATCTGCCATCAAAATGTTGGCAGGCGAGTTTTGTTTTCCAGGGAAAAGCGCCGTTGTTTGTGTTTGGGTGCCTATGTCTGGGAGTGGCCGGCTGGCTCCTTAGAATCCACGATACGCAGGATGGTTCCCAGACCAGAGGTGGCACCAGTGCCAAGTCGGGCTGGTTTGATAGTACCGAGTGCGTGCTACAATCTGCCATCCAGAAGCGGGACAGCTTGCTTTTGTTTGCCAGGGAAACGGGTCGAGATTTGTGTCTGGGGGCCTATGGCTGGGAGTGACCGGCTAGGTCCTGAAAAGCTAAGGTAGGCAGGATGGTGACCAGACCCATGGTGGCACCAGTGCCAAGTTGGGCTGGTTTGATAGTACCAAGTGGCTCCTGCAATCTGCCATCAAAAAGTTGGCCGGCGAATTTTGTTTTCCAGGGAAAAGCGCTGTGGTTTGTGTCTGGGGGCCTGTGGCTGGGAGTGACCGGCTGGCTCCTGAAAAGCTACGATAGGCAGGATGGTGACCAGACCCATGGTGGCACCAGTGCCAAGTTGGTCTGATTTGATAAAACCAAGTGGCTCCTGCAATCTCCCATCAAAAATTGGCAGGAGAGTTTTGTTTTCCAGGGAAAAGCGCCGTAGTTTGTGTTTGGGGGCCTGTGGCTGGGAGTGGCCGGCTGGCTCCTTAGAATCCACGATACGCAGCATGGTATCCAGACCCAAGGTGGCACCAGTGCCAAGTTTTGCTGGTTTGATAGTACCAAGTGGTTCCTGCAATCTGCCATCCAGAAGCAGGGCAGCTTACTTTTGTTTGCCAGGGAAACGGGCCGAGGTTTTTGTCTGGGGGCCTATGGCTGGGAGTGACCGGCTGGCTCCTGAAAAGCTACGATAGGCAGGATGGTGAGCAGACCCATGGTGGCACCAGTCCCAAGTTGGGCTGATTCGATAGTACCAAGTGGCTCCTGCAATCTGCCGTCAAAATTTGGCAGGCGAGTTTTGTTTTCCAGGGAAAAGCGCCGTTGTTTGTGTTTGGGGGCCTGTGGCTGGGAGTGGCCAGCTGGCTCCTTAGAATCCACGATACGCAGGATGGTTCCCAGACCTGAGGTGGCACCAGTGCCAAGTCGGGCTGGTTTGATAGTACTAAATAGCTCCTGCAATCTGCCATGCAGAAGCGGGGCAGCTTACTTTTGTTTGCCAGGGAAACGGGCCGAGGTTTTTGTCTGGGGGCCTATGGCTGCGAGTGACCGTCTGGCTCCTGAAAAGCTACGATAGGCAGGATGGTGACCAGACCCATGGTGGCACCAGTGCCAAGTTGAGCTGGTTTGATAGTACCAAGTGGCTCCTGCAATCTGCCATCAAAAAGTTGGCAGGCGAGTTTTGTTTTCCAGGGAAAAGCGCCGTTGTTTGTGTTTGGGTGCCTATGGCTGGGAGTGGCCGGCTGGCTCCTTAGAATCCACGATACGCACCATAGTTCCCAGACCAGAGGTGGCACCAGTGCCAAGTCGGGCTGGTTTGATAGTACCAAGTGCGTCCTACAATCTGCCATCCAGAAGCGGGGCAGCTTACTTTTGTTTGCCAGGGAAACGGGCCGAGCTTTGTGTCTGAGGGCCTATGGCTGGGAGTGACCGGCTGGCTCCTGAAAAGCTACGATAGGCAGGATGGTGACCAGACCCATGGTGGCACCAGTGCCAAGTTGGGCTGATTTGATAGTACCAAGTGGCTCCTGCAATCTGCCATCAAAATGTCGGCAGGCGGGTTTGTTTTCCAGGGAAAAGCGCTGTGGTTTGTGTTTGGGGGCCTGTGGCTGGGAGTGACCGGCTGGCTCCTTAGAATCCACGATACGCAGGATGGTTCCCAGACCCAAGGTGGCACCAGTGCCAAGTTGGGCTGGTTTGATAGTACCAAGTGGCTCCTGCAATCTGCCATCCAGAAGCGGGGCAGCTTACTTTTGTTTGCCAGGGAAACGGGCCGAGCTTTGTGTCTGGGGGCCTATGGCTGGGAGTGACCGGCTGGCTCCTGAAAAGCTAAGATAGGCAGGATGGTGACCAGACCCATGGTGGCACCAGTGTCAAGTTGGGCTGGTTTGATAGTACCAAGTGGCTCCTGCAATCTGCCATCAAAAATTTGGCAGGCGAGTTTTGTTTTCCAGGCAAAAGCGCCGTTGTTTTTCTTTGGGGGCCTGTGGCTGGGAGTGGCCGGCTGGCTCCTTAGAATCCACGATACGCAGCATGGTTCCCAGACCAGAGGTGGCACCAGTGCCAAGTCGGGCTGGTTTTATAGTACCAAGTGGTTCCTGCAATCTGCCATCCAGAAGCGGGGCAGCTTACTTTGGTTTGCCAGGGAAAAGGGCAGAGCATTCTGTCTGGGCGCCTATGGCTGGGAGTGACCGGCTGGCTCCTGAAAAGCTACGATAAGCAGGATGGTGACCAGACCCATGGTGGCACCAGTGCCAAGTTGGGCTGATTTGATAGTACCAAGTGGCTCCTGCAATCTGCCATCAAAAAGTTGGCCGGCGAATTTTGTTTTCCAGGGAAAAGCGCTGTGGTTTGTGTTTGGGGGCCTGTGGCTGGGAGTGGCCGGCTGGCTCCTTCTAATCCACGATACGCAGCATGGTTCCCAGACCCAAGGTGGCACCAGTGCCAAGTTGGGCTGGTTTGATAGTACCAAGTGGCTCTGGCAATCTGCCATCAAAAAGTTGGCAGACGAGTTTTGTTTTCCAGGGAAAAGCGCCGTTGTTTTTGTTTGGGGGCCTGTGGCTGGGAGTGGACGGATGGCTAATTAGAATCCACGATAGGCAGGATGGTGACCAGACCCATGGTGGCACCAGTGCCAAGTCGGGCTGGTTTGATAGTACCAAGTGGCTCCGGCAATCTGCCATCCAGAAGCGGGATAACTTACTTTTGTTTTTCAGGGAAACGGGCCGAGGTTTGTGTCTGGGGGCCTATGGCTGGGAGTGACCGGCTGGCTCCTGAAAAGCTACGATAGGCAGGATGGTGACCAGACCCATGGTGGCACCAGTGCCAAGTTGGTCTGATTTGATAAAACCAAGTGGCTCCTGCAATCTGCCATCAAAAAGTTGGCAGGAGAGTTTTGTTTCCCAGGGAAAAGCGCCATTGTTTGGGTTTGGGGGCCTGTGGCTGGGAGTGGCCGGCTGGCTCCTTAGAATCCACGATACGCAGCATGGTATCCAGACCCAAGGTGGCACCAGTGCCAAGTTTTGCTGGTTTGATAGTACCAAGTGGTTCCTGCAATCTGCCATCCAGAAGCAGGGCAGCTTACTTTTGTATGCCAGGGAAACGGGCCGAGGTTTGTGTCTGGGGGCCTATGGCTGGGAGTGACCGGCTGGCTCCTGAAAAGCTACGATAGGCAGGATGGTGACCAGACCCATGGTGGCACCAGTCCCAAGTTGGGCTGATTTGATAGTACCAAGTGGCTCCTGCAATCTGCCGTCAAAATTTGGCAGGCGAGATTTGTTTTCCAGGGAAAAGCGCCGTTGTTTGTGTTTGGGGGCCTGTGGCTGGGAGTGGCCGGCTGGCTCCTTAGAATCCACGATACGCAGGATGGTTCCCAGACCTGAGGTGGCACCAGTGCCAAGTCGGGCTGGTTTGATAGTACTAAATAGCTCCTGCAATCTGCCATGCAGAAGCGGGGCAGCTTACTTTTGTTTGCCAGGGAAACGGGCCGAGGTTTTTGTCTGGGGGCCTATGGCTGCGAGTGACCGTCTGGCTCCTGAAAAGCTACGATAGGCAGGATGGTGACCAGACCCATGGTGGCACCAGTGTCAAGTTGGGCTGGTTTAATAGTACCAAGTGGCTCCTGCAATCTGCCATCAAAAAGTTGGCAGGCGAGTTTTGTTTTCCAGGGAAAAGCGCCGTTGTTTGTGTTTGGGTGCCTATGGCTGGGAGTGGCCGGCTGGCTCCTTAGAATCCACGATACGCACCATAGTTCCCAGACCAGAGGTGGCACCAGTGCCAAGTCGGGCTGGTTTGATAGTACCAAGTGCGTCCTACAATCTGCCATCCAGAAGCGGGGCAGCTTACTTTTGTTTGCCAGGGAAACGGGCCGAGCTTTGTGTCTGGGGCCCTATGGCTGGGAGTGAGCGGCTGGCTCCTGAAAAGCTACGATAGGCAGGATGGTGACCAGACCCATGGTGGCACCAGTGCCAAGTTGGGCTGATTTGATAGCAGCAAGTGGCTCCTGCAATCTGCCATCAAAATGTCGGCAGGCGGGTTTGTTTTCCAGGGAAAAGCGCTGTGGTTTGTGTTTGGGGGCCTGTGGCTGGGAGTGACCGGCTGGCTCCTTAGAATCCACGATACGCAGGATGGTTCCCAGACCCAAGGTGGCACCAGTGCCAAGTTGGGCTGGTTTGATAGTACCAAGTGGCTCCTGCAATCTGCCATCCAGAAGCGGGGCAGCTTTCTTTTGTTTGCCAGGGAAACGGGCCGAGCTTTGTGTCTGGGGGCCTATGGCTGGGAGTGACCGGCTGGCTCCTGAAAAGCTAAGATAGGCAGGATGGTGACCAGACCCATGGTGGCACCAGTGTCAAGTTGGGCTGGTTTGATAGTACCAAGTGGCTCCTGCAATCTGCCATCAAAAATTTGGCAGGCGAGTTTTGTTTTCCAGGGAAAAGCGCCGTTGATTTTGTTTGGGGGCCTGTGGCTGGGAGTGGCTGGCTGGCTCCTTAGAATCCACGATACGCAGGATGGTTCCCAGACCTGAGGTGGCACCAGTGCCAAGTCGGGCTGGTTTGATAGTACTAAATAGCTCCTGCAATCTGCCATGCAGAAGCGGGGCAGCTTACTTTTGTTTGCCAGGGAAACGGGCCGAGGTTTGTGTCTGGGGGCCTATGGCTGGGAGTGACCGGCTGGCTCCTGAAAAGCTACGATAGGCAGGATGGTGACCAGACCCATGGTGGCACCAGTCCCAAGTTGGGCTGATTTGATAGTACCAAGTGGCTCCTGCAATCTGCCGTCAAAATTTGGCAGGCGAGATTTGTTTTCCAGGGAAAAGCGCCGTTGTTTGTGTTTGGGGGCCTGTGGCTGGGAGTGGCCGGCTGGCTCCTTAGAATCCACGATACGCAGGATGGTTCCCAGACCTGAGGTGGCACCAGTGCCAAGTCGGGCTGGTTTGATAGTACTAAATAGCTCCTGCAATCTGCCATGCAGAAGCGGGGCAGCTTACTTTTGTTTGCCAGGGAAACGGGCCGAGGTTTTTGTCTGGGGGCCTATGGCTGCGAGTGACCGTCTGGCTCCTGAAAAGCTACGATAGGCAGGATGGTGACCAGACCCATGGTGGCACCAGTGTCAAGTTGGGCTGGTTTAATAGTACCAAGTGGCTCCTGCAATCTGCCATCAAAAAGTTGGCAGGCGAGTTTTGTTTTCCAGGGAAAAGCGCCGTTGTTTGTGTTTGGGTGCCTATGGCTGGGAGTGGCCGGCTGGCTCCTTAGAATCCACGATACGCACCATAGTTCCCAGACCAGAGGTGGCACCAGTGCCAAGTCGGGCTGGTTTGATAGTACCAAGTGCGTCCTACAATCTGCCATCCAGAAGCGGGGCAGCTTACTTTTGTTTGCCAGGGAAACGGGCCGAGCTTTGTGTCTGGGGCCCTATGGCTGGGAGTGAGCGGCTGGCTCCTGAAAAGCTACGATAGGCAGGATGGTGACCAGACCCATGGTGGCACCAGTGCCAAGTTGGGCTGATTTGATAGCAGCAAGTGGCTCCTGCAATCTGCCATCAAAATGTCGGCAGGCGGGTTTGTTTTCCAGGGAAAAGCGCTGTGGTTTGTGTTTGGGGGCCTGTGGCTGGGAGTGACCGGCTGGCTCCTTAGAATCCACGATACGCAGGATGGTTCCCAGACCCAAGGTGGCACCAGTGCCAAGTTGGGCTGGTTTGATAGTACCAAGTGGCTCCTGCAATCTGCCATCCAGAAGCGGGGCAGCTTTCTTTTGTTTGCCAGGGAAACGGGCCGAGCTTTGTGTCTGGGGGCCTATGGCTGCGAGTGACCGGCTGGCTCCTGAAAAGCTAAGATAGGCAGGATGGTGACCAGACCCATGGTGGCACCAGTGTCAAGTTGGGCTGGTTTGATAGTACCAAGTGGCTCCTGCAATCTGCCATCAAAAATTTGGCAGGCGAGTTTTGTTTTCCAGGGAAAAGCGCCGTTGATTTTGTTTGGGGGCCTGTGGCTGGGAGTGGCTGGCTGGCTCCTTAGAATCCACGATACGCAGCATGGTTCCCAGACCAGAGGTGGCACCAGTGCCAAGTCGGGCTGGTTTTATAGTACCAAGTGGTTCCTGCAATCTGCCATCCAGAAGCGGGGCAGCTTACTTTGGTTTGCCAGGGAAAAGGGCAGAGCATTGTGTCTGGGCGCCTATGGCTGGGAGTGACCGGCTGGCTCCTGAAAAGCTACGATAAGCAGGATGGTGACCAGACCCATGGTGGCACCAGTGCCAAGTTGGGCTGATTTGATAGTACCAAGTGGCTCCTGCAATCTGCCATCAAAAAGTTGGCCGGCGAATTTTGTTTTCCAGGGAAAAGCGCTGTGGTTTGTGTTTGGGGGCCTGTGGCTGGGAGTGGCCGGCTGGCTCCTTAGAATCCACGATACGCAGGATGGTTCCCAGACCCAAGGTGGCACCAGTGCCAAGTTGGGCTGGTTTGATAGTACCAAGTGGCTCTGGCAATCTGCTATCAAAAAGTTGGCAGACGAGTTTTGTTTTCCAGGGAAAAGCGCCGTTGTTTGTGTTTGGGGGCCTGTGGCTGGGAGTGGCCGGCTGGCTCCTTAGAATCCACGATACGCAGCATGGTATCCAGACCCAAGGTGGCACCAGTGCCAAGTTTTGCTGGTTTGATAGTACCAAGTGGTTCCTGCAATCTGCCATCCAGAAGCAGGGCAGCTTACTTTTGTATGCCAGGGAAACGGGCCGAGGTTTTTGTCTGGGGGCCTATGGCTGGGAGTGACCGGCTGGCTCCTGAAAAGCTACGATAGGCAGGATGGTGACCAGACCCATGGTGGCACCAGTCCCAAGTTGGGCTGATTTGATAGTACCAAGTGGCTCCTGCAATCTGCCATCAAAATTTGGCAGGCGAGTTTTGTTTTCCAGGGAAAAGCGCCGTTGTTTGTGTTTGGGCGCCTGTGGCTGGGAGTGGCCGGCTGGCTCCTTAGAATCCACGATACGCAGGATGGTTCCCAGACCTGAGGTGGCACCAGTGCCAAGTCGGGCTCGTTTGATAGTACTAAATAGCTCCTATAATCTGCCATGCAGAAGCGGGGCAGCTTACTTTTGTTTGCCAGGGAAACGGGCCGAGGTTTGTGTCTGGGGGCCTATGGCTGGGAGTGACCGGCTGGCTCCTGAAAAGCTACGATAGGCAGGATGGTGACCAGACCCATGGTGGCACCAGTGCCAAGTTGAGCTGGTTTGATAGTACCAAGTGGCTCCTGCAATCTGCCATCAAAAAGTTGGCAGGCGGGTTTTGTTTTCCAGGGGAAAGCGCCGTTGTTTGTGTTTGGGTGCCTATGGCTGGGAGTGGCCGGCTGGCTCCTTAGAATTCACGATACGCACCATGGTTCCCAGACCAGAGGTGGCACCAGTGCCAAGTCGGGCTGGTTTGATAGTACCAAGTGCGTCCTACAATCTGCCATCCAGAAGCGGGGCAGCTTACTTTTGTTTGCCAGGGAAACGGGCCGAGCTTTGTGTCTGGGGGCCTATGGCTGGGAGTGACCGGCTGGCTCCTGAAAAGCTACGATAGGCAGGATGGTGACCAGACCCATGGTGGCACCAGTGCCAAGTTGGGCTGATTTGATAGTAGCAAGTGGCTCCTGCAATCTGCCATCAAAATGTCGGCAGGCGGGTTTTGTTTTCCAGGGAAAAGCGCTGTGGTTTGTGTTTGGGGGCCTGTGGCTGGGAGTGACCGGCTGGCTCCTTAGAATCCACGATACGCAGGATGGTTCCCAGACCCAAGGTGGCACCAGTGCCAAGTTGGGCTGGTTTGATAGTACCAAGTGCGTCCTGCAATCTGCCATCCAGAAGCGGGGTAGCTTACTTTTGTTTGCCAGGGAAACGGGCCGAGGTTTGTGTCCCGGGGCCTATGGCTGGGAGTGACCGGCTGGCTCCTGAAAAGCTACGATAGGCAGGATGGTGACCAGACCCATGGTGGCACCAGTGCCAAGTTGGGCTGGTTTGATAGTACCAAGTGGCTCCTGCAATCTGCCATCAAAATGTTGGCAGGCGAGTTTTGTTTTCCAGGGAAAAGCGCCGTTGTTTGTGTTTGGGGGCCTGTGGCTGGGAGTGGCCGGCTGGCTGCTTAGAATCCACGATACGCAGGATGGTTCCCAGACCAGAGGTGGCACCAGTGCCAAGTGGGGCTAGTTTGATGGTGCAAAGTGGCTCCTGCAATGTGCCATCCAGAAGCGGGGTAGCTTATTTTTCTTTGCCAGGGAAACGGGCCGAGGTTTTTGTCTGGGGGCCTATGGCTTGGAGTGACCGGCTGGCTCCTGAAAAGCTACGATAGGCAGGATGGTGACCAGACCCATGGTGGCACCAGTGCCAAGTTGGGCTGGTTTGATAGTACCAAGTGGCTCCTGCAATCTGCCATCAAAATGTTGGCAGGCGAGTTTTGTTTTCCAGGGAAAAGCGCCGTTGTTTGTGTTTGGGGGCCTGTGGCTGGGAGTGGCCGGCTGGCTGCTTAGAATCCACGATACGCAGGATGGTTCCCAGACCCAAGGTGGCACCAGTGCCAAGTCGGGCTGGTTTGATAATACCTAGTGGATCCTGCAATCTGCCATCCAGAAGCGGGACAGCTTACTTTTGTTTGCCAGGGAAACGGGCCGAGCTTTGTGTCACGGGGCCTATGGCTGGGAGTGACCGTCTAGGTCCTGAAAAGCTACGATAGGCAGGATGGTGACCAGACCCATGGTGGCACCAGTGCCAAGTTGGGCTGGTTTGATAGTACCAAGTGGCTCCTGCAATCTGCCATCAAAAAGTTGGCAGGCGAGTTTTGTTTTCCAGGGAAAAGCGCCGTTGTTTGTGTTTGGGTGCCTATGGCTGGGAGTGGCCGGCTGGCTCCTTAGAATTCACGATACGCACCATGGTTCCCAGACCAGAGGTGGCACCAGTGCCAAGTCGGGCTGGTTTGATAGTACCAAGTGCGTCCTACAATCTGCCATCCAGAAGCGGGGCAGCTTACTTTTGTTTGCCAGGGAAACGGGCCGAGCTTTGTGTCTGGGGGCCTATGGCTGGGAGTGACCGGCTGGCTCCTGAAAAGCTACGATAGGCAGGATGGTGACCAGACCCATGGTGGCACCAGTGCCAAGTTGGGCTGATTTGATAGTAGCAAGTGGCTCCTGCAATCTGCCATCAAAATGTCGGCAGGCGGGTTTTGTTTTCCAGGGAAAAGCGCTGTGGTTTGTGTTTGGGGGCCTGTGGCTGGGAGTGACCGGCTGGCTCCTTAGAATCCACGATACGCAGGATGGTTCCCAGACCCAAGGTGGCACCAGTGCCAAGTTGGGCTGGTTTGATAGTACCAAGTGCGTCCTGCAATCTGCCATCCAGAAGCGGGGTAGCTTACTTTTGTTTGCCAGGGAAACGGGCCGAGGTTTGTGTCCCGGGGCCTATGGCTGGGAGTGACCGGCTGGCTCCTGAAAAGCTACGATAGGCAGGATGGTGACCAGACCCATGGTGGCACCAGTGCCAAGTTGGGCTGGTTTGATAGTACCAAGTGGCTCCTGCAATCTGCCATCAAAAAGTTGGCAGGCGAGTTTGTTATCCAGGGAAATGCGCCGTTGTTTGTGTTTGGGGGCCTGTGGCTGGGAGTGGCCGGCAGGCTCCTTAGAATCCACGATACGCAGCATGGTTCCCAGACCAGAGGTGGCACCAGTGCCAAGTCGGGCTGGTTTGATGGTGAAAAGTGGCTCCTGCAATCTGCCATCCAGTAGCGGAATAACTTACTTTTGTTTGCCAGGGAAACGGTCCGAGCTTTTTGTCTGGGGGCCTATGGCTGGGAGTGACCGGCTGGCTCCTGAAAAGCTACGATAGGCAGGATGGTGACCAGACCCATGGTGGCACCAGTGTCAAGTTGGGCTGGTTTGATAGTACCCAGTGGCTCCGGCAATCTGCCATCAAAATTTGGCAGGCGAGTTTTGTTTTCCAGGGAAAAGCGCCGTTGTTTTTGTTTGGGGGCCTGTGGCTGGGAGTGGACGGATGGCTAATTAGAATCCACGATACGCAGGATGGTTCCCAGACCAGAGGTGGCACCAGTGCCAAGTCGGGCTAGTTTGATGGTGCAAAGTGGCTCCTGCAATGTGCCATCCAGATGCGGGGTAGCTTATTTTTCTTTGCCAGGGAAACGGGCCGAGGTTTTTGTCTGGGGGCCTATGGCTTGGAGTGACCGGCTGGCTCCTGAAAAGCTACGATAGGCAGGATGGTGACCAGACCCATGGTGGCACCAGTGCCAAGTTGGGCTGGTTTGATAGTACCAAGTGGCTCCTGCAATCTGCCATCAAAATGTTGGCAGGCGAGTTTTGTTTTCCAGGGAAAAGCGCCGTTGTTTGTGTTTGGGGGCCTGTGGCTGGGAGTGGCCGGCTGGCTGCTTAGAATCCACGATACGCAGGATGGTTCCCAGACCAGAGGTGGCACCAGTGCCAAGTCGGGCTGGTTTGATAATACCTAGTGGATCCTGCAATCTGCCATCCAGAAGCGGGACAGCTTACTTTTGTTTGCCAGGGAAACGGGCCGAGCTTTGTGTCACGGGGCCTATGGCTGGGAGTGACCGTCTAGGTCCTGAAAAGCTACGATAGGCAGGATGGTGACCAGACCCATGGTGGCACCAGTGCCAAGTTGGGCTGGTTTGATAGTACCAAGTGGCTCCTGCAATCTGCCATCAAAAAGTTGGCAGGCGAGTTTTGTTTTCCAGGGAAAAGCGCCGTTGTTTGTGTTTGGAGGCCTGTGGCTGGGAGTGGCCGGCTTGCTAATTGGAATCCACGATACACAGCATGGTTCCCAGACCAGAGGTGGCACCAGTGCCAAGTTGGGCTGGTTTGATGGTGCAAAGTGGCTCCTGCAATCTGCCATCCAGAAGCGGGGCAGCTTACTTTTGTTTGCCAGGGAAACGGGCCGAGGTTTTTCTCTGGGGGCCTATGGCTGGGAGTGACCGGCTGGCGCCTGAACACCTACGATAGGCAGGATGGTGACCAGACCCATGGTGGCACCAGCGCCAAGATGGGCTGATTTGATAGTAGCAAGTGGCTCGTGCAATCTGCCATCAAAATGTTGGCAGGCGAGTTTTGTTTTCCAGGGAAAAGCGCCGTTGTTTGTGTTTGGGGGCCTGTGGCTGGGAGTGGACGGATGGCTCCTTAGAATCCACGATACGCAGCATGGTTCCCAGACCAGAGGTGGCACCAGTGCCAAGTCGGGATGGTTTGATAGTACCAAGTGGCTCCGGAAATCTGCCATCCAGAAGCGGGGCAGCTTACTTTTGTTTGCCAGGGAAACGGGCCGAGCTTTGTGTCACGGGGCCTATGGCTGGGAGTGACCTGCTAGGTCCTGAAAAGCTACGATAGGCAGGATGGTGACCAGACCCATGGTGGCACCAGTGCCAAGTTGGGCTGATTTGACAGTACCAAGTGGCTCCTGCAATCTGCCATCTAAAAGTTGGCAGGCGAGTTTTGTTTTCCAGGGAAAAGCGCCGTTGTTTGTGTCTGGGGGCCTGTGGCTGGAGTGGCCGGCTGGCTCCTTAGAATGAACGATACGCAGGATGGTTCCCAGACCTGAGGTGGCACCAGTGCCAAGTCGGGCTAGTTTGATGGTGCAAAGTGGCTCCTGCAATCTGCCATCCAGAAGCGGGGTAGCTTACTTTTGTTTGCCAGGGAAACGGGCCAAAGTTTTTCTCTGGGGGCCTATGGCAGGGAGGGACCGGCTGGCTCCTGAAAAGCTACGATAGGCAGGATGGTGACCAGACCCATGGTGGCACCAGTGCCAAGTTGGGCTGATTTGATAGTACCAAGTGGCTCCTGCAATCTGCCATCAAAATATTGGCAGGCGAGTTTTGTTTTCCAGGGAAAAGCGCTGTGGTTTGTGTTTGGGGGCCTGTGGCTGGGAGTGACCGGCTGGCTCCTTAGAATCCACGATACGCAGGATGGTTCCCAGACCCAAGGTGGCACCAGTGCCAAGTCGGGCTGGTTTGATAGTACCAAGTGCGTCCTGCAATCTGCCATCCAGAAGCGGGGCAGCTTACTTTGTTTGCCAGGGAAACGGGCCGAGCTTTTTGTCTGGGCGCCTATGGCTTGGAGTGACCGTCTGGCTCCTGAAAAGCTACGATAGGCAGGATGGTGACCAGATCCATGGTGGCACCAGTGCCAAGTTGGGCTGGTTTGATAGTACCAAGTGGCTCCTGCAATCTGCCATCAAAATGTTGGCAGGCGAGTTTGGTTTTCCAGGGAAAAGCGCCGTTGTTTGTGTTTGGGGGCCTGTGGCTGGGAGTGGACGGATGGCTCCTTAGAACCACGATACGCAGGATGGTTCCCAGACCAGAGGTGGCACCAGTGCCAAGTCGGGCTGGTTTGATAGTACCAAGTTGTTCCTGCAATCTGCCATCCAGAAGCGGGGCAGCTTACTTTTGTATGCCAGGGAAACGGGCCGAGGTTTTTCTCTGGGGGCCTATAGCTGGGAGTGACCGTCTGGCTCCTGAAAAGCTACGATAGGCAGGATGGTGACCAAACGCATGGTGGCACCAGTGCCAAGTTGGGCTGATTTGATAGTACCAAGTGGCTCCTGCAATCTGCCATCAAAATGTTGGCAGGCGAGTTTTGTTTTCCAGGGAAAAGCGCCGTTGTTTGTGTTTGGGGGCCTGTGGCTGGGAGTGGCCGGCTGGCTGCTAGGAATCCACGATACGCAGGATGGTTCCCAGACCAGAGGTGGCACCAGTGCCAAGTCGGGCTGGTTTGATACTACCAAGTGCGTCCTGCAATCTGCCATCCAGAAGCGGGGCAGCTTACTTTTGTTTGCCAGGGAAACGGGCCGAGGTTTGTGTCTGGGGGCCTATGGCTGCGAGTGACCGGCTGGCTCCTGAAAAGCTACGATAGGCAGGATGGTGACCAGACCCATGGTGGCACCAGTGCCAAGTTGGGCTGGTTTGATAGTACCAAGTGGCTCCTGCAATCTGCCATCAAAAAGTTGTCAGGCGAGTTTTGTTTTCCAGGGAAAAGCGCCGTTGTTTGTGTTTGGTGGCCTGTGTCTGAGAGTGGACGGATGGCTCCTTAGAATCCACGATACGCAGCATGGTTCCCAGACCAGAGGTGGCACCAGTGCCAAGTTGGGCTGGTTTGATAGTACCAAGTGGCTCCTGCAATCTGCCATCCAGAAGCGGGGCAGCTTACTTTTGTTTGCCAGGGATACGGGCCGAGGTTTGTGTCTCAGGGCCTATGGCTGGGAGTGACCACCTGGCTCCTGAAAAGCTACGATAGGCAGGATGGTGACCAGACCCATGGTGGCACCAGTGCCAAGTTGGGCTGGTTTGATAGTACCAAGTGGCTCCTGCAATCTGCCATCAAAAAGTTGGCAGGCGAGTTTGTTATCCAGGGAAAAGCGCCGTTGTTTGTGTTTGGGGGCCTGTGGCTGGGAGTGGCCGGCTGGCTCCTTAGAATCCACGATACGCAGGATGGTTCCCAGACCAGAGGTGGCACCAGTGCCAAGTTGGGCTGGTTTGATGGTGAAAAGTGGCTCCTGCAATCTGCCATCCAGAAGCGGGATAACTTACTTTTGTTTGCCAGGGAAACGGGCCGAGGTTTTTGTCTGGGGGCCTATGGCTGGGAGTGACCGGCTGGCTCCTGAAAAGCTACGATAGGCAGGATGGTGACCAGACCCATGGTGGCACCAGTGCCAAGTCGGGCTGGTTTGATAGTACTAAATAGCTCCTGCAATCTGCCATGCAGAAGCGGGGCAGCTTACTTTTGTTTGCCAGGGAAACGGGCCGAGGTTTTTGTCTGGGGGCCTATGGCTTGGAGTGACCGGCTGGCTCCTGAAAAGCTACGATAGGCAGGATGGTGAGCAGACCCATGGTGGCACCAGTGCCAAATTGAGCTGGTTTGATAGTACCAAGTGGCTCCTGCAATTTGCCTTCAAAAAGTTGGCAGGCGAGTTTTGTTTTCCAGGGAAAAGCGCCGTTGTTTGTGTTTGGGTGCCTATGGCTGGGAGTGGCCGGCTGGCTCCTTAGAATCCACGATACGCACCATAGTTCCCAGACCAGAGGTGGCACCAGTGCCAAGTCGGGCTGGTTTGATAGTACCAAGTGCGTCCTAAAATCTGCCATCCAGAAGCGGGGCAGCTTACTTTTGTTTGCCAGGGAAACGGGCCGAGCTTTGTGTCTGGGGGCCTATGACTGGGAGTGACCGGCTGGCTCCTGAAGAGCTACGATAGGCAGGATGGTGACCAGACCCATGGTGGCACCAGTGCCAAGTTGGGCTGATTTGATAGCAGCAAGTGGCTCCTGCAATCTGCCATCAAAATGTCGGCAGGCGGGTTTGTTTTCCAGGGAAAAGCGCTGTGGTTTGTGTTTGGGGGCCTGTGGCTGGGAGTGACCGGCTGGCTCCTTAGAATCCACGATACGCAGGATGGTTCCCAGACCCAAGGTGGCACCAGTGCCAAGTTGGGCTGGTTTGATAGTACCAAGTGGCTCCTGCAATCTGCCATCCAGAAGCGGGGCAGCTTACTTTTGTTTGCCAGGGAAACGGGCCGAGCTTTGTGTCTGGGGGCCTATGGCTGGGAGTGACCGGCTGGCTCCTGAAAAGCTAAGATAGGCAGGATGGTGACCAGACCCATGGTGGCACCAGTGTCAAGTTGGGCTGGTTTGATAGTACCAAGTGTCTCCTGCAATCTGCCATCAAAATGTTGGCAGGCGAGTTTTGTTTTCCAGGGAAAAGCGCCGTTGATTTTGTTTGGGGGCCTGTGGCTGGGAGTGGCCGGCTGGCTCCTTAGAATCCACGATACGCAGCATGGTTCCCAGACCAGAGGTGGCACCAGTGCCAAGTCGGGCTGGTTTTATAGTACCAAGTGGTTCCTGCAATCTGCCATCCAGAAGCGGGGCAGCTTACTTTGGTTTGCCAGGGAAAAGGGCAGAGCATTGTGTCTGGGCGCCTATGGCTGGGAGTGACCGGCTGGCTCCTGAAAAGCTACGATAAGCAGGATGGTGACCAGACCCATGGTGGCACCAGTGCCAAGTTGGGCTGATTTGATAGTACCAAGTGGCTCCTGCAATCTGCCATCAAAAAGTTGGCCGGCGAATTTTGTTTTCCAGGCAAAAGCGCTGTGGTTTGTGTTTGGGGGCCTGTGGGTGGGAGTGGCCGGCTGGCTCCTTATAATCCACGATACGCGGCATGGTTCCCAGACCCAAGGTGGCACCAGTGCCAAGTTGCGCTGGTTTGATAGTACCAAGTGGCTCCTGCAATCTGCCATCAAAAAGTTGGCAGACGAGTTTTGTTTTCCAGGGAAAAGCGCCGTTGTTTTTGTTTGGGGGCCTGTGGCTGGGAGTGGACAGATGGCTAATTAGAATCCACGATAGGCAGGATGGTGACCAGACCCATGGTGGCACCAGTGCCAAGTCGGGCTGGTTTGATAGTACCAAGTGGCTCCTGCAATCTGCCATCAAAAAGTTGGCAGGCGAGTTTTGTTTTCCAGGGAAAAGCGCCGTTGTTTCTGTTTGGGGGCCTGTGGCTGGGAGTGGCCGGCTGGCTCCTTAGAATCCACGATACGCGGCATGGTTCCCAGACCAGAGGTGGCACCAGTGCCAAGTTGGGCTGGTTTGATAGTACCAAGTGGCTCCTGCAATCTGCCATCCAGAAGCGGGGCAGCTTACTTTTGTTTGCCAGCGATACGGGCCGAGGTTTGTGTCTCAGGGCCTATGGCTTGGAGTGACCGCCTGGCTCCTGAAAAGCTACGATAGGCAGGATGGTGACCAGACCCATGGTGGCACCAGTGCCAAGTTGGGCTGGTTTGATAGTACCAAGTGGCTCCTGCAATCTGCCATCAAAAAGTTGGCAGGCGAGTTTGTTATCCAGGGAAAAGCGCCGTTGAGTGTGTTTGGGGGCCTGTGGCAGGAGTGGCCGGCTGGCTCCTTAGAATCCACGATACGCAGGATGGTTCCCAGACCAGAGGTGGCACCAGTGCCAAGTTGGGCTGGTTTGATGGTGAAAAGTGGCTCCTGCAATCTGCCATCCAGAAGTGGGATAACTTACTTTTGTTTGCCAGGGGAACGGGCCGAGGTTTTTGTCTGGGGGCCTATGGCTGGGAGTGACCGGCTGGCTCCTGAAAAGCTACGATAGGCAGGATGGTGACCAGACCCATGGTGGCACCAGTGCCAAGTCGGGCTGGTTTGATAGTACTAAATAGCTCCTGCAATCTGCCATGCAGAAGCGGGGCAGCTTACTTTTGTTTGCCAGGGAAACGGGCCGAGGTTTTTGTCTGGGGGCCTATGGCTGCGAGTGACCGTCTGGCTCCTGAAAAGCTACGATAGGCAGGATGGTGAGCAGACCCATGGTGGCACCAGTGCCAAGTTGAGCTGGTTTGATAGTACCAAGTGGCTCCTGCAATCTGCCATCAAAAAGTTGGCAGGCGAGTTTTGTTTTCCAGGGAAAAGCGCCGTTGTTTGTGTTTGGGTGCCTATGGCTGGGAGTGGCCGGCTGGCTCCTTAGAATCCACGATACGCACCATAGTTCCCAGACCAGAGGTGGCACCAGTGCCAAGTCGGGCTGGTTTGATAGTACCAAGTGCGTCCTACAATCTGCCATCCAGAAGCGGGGCAGCTTACTTTTGTTTGCCAGGGAAACGGGCAGAGGTTTGTGTCTGGGGGCCTATGACTGGGAGTGACCGGCTGGCTCCTGAAAAGCTACGATAGGCAGGATGGTGACCAGACCCATGGTGGCACCAGTGCCAAGTTGGGCTGATTTGATAGCAGCAAGTGGCTCCTGCAATCTGCCATCAAAATGTCGGCAGGCGGGTTTGTTTTCCAGAGAAAAGCGCTGTGGTTTGTGTTTGGGGGCCTGTGGCTGGGAGTGACGGGCTGGCTCCTTAGAATCCACGATACGCAGGATGGTTCCCAGACCCAAGGTGGCACCAGTGCCAAGTTGGGCTGGTTTGATAGTACCAAGTGGCTCCTGCAATCTGCCATCCAGAAGCGGGGCAGCTTACTTTTGTTTGCCAGGGAAACGGGCCGAGGTTTGTGTCTGGGGGCCTATGGCTGGGAGTGACCGGCTGGCTCCAGAAAAGCTAAGATAGGCAGGATGGTGACCAGACCCATGGTGGCACCAGTGTCAAGTTGGGCTGGTTTGATAGTACCAAGTGGCTCCTGCAATCTGCCATCAAAAATTTGGCAGGCGAGTTTTGTTTTCCAGGGAAAAGCGCCGTTGTTTTTGTTTGGGGGCCTGTGGCTGGGAGTGGCCGGATGGCTCCTTATAATCCACGATACGCAGCATGGTTCCCAGACCCAAGGTGGCACCAGTGCCAAGTTGGGCTGGTTTGATAGTACCAAGTGGCTCTGGCAATCTGCCATCAAAAAGTTGGCAGACGAGTTTTGTTTTCCAGGGAAAAGCGCCGTTGTTTTTGTTTGGGGGCCTGTGGCTGGGAGTGGACAGAGGGCTAATTAGAATCCACGATAGGCAGGATGGTGACCAGACCCATGGTGGCACCAGTGCCAAGTCGGGCTGGTTTGATAGTACCAAGTGGCTCCGGCAATCTGCCATCCAGAAGCGGGATAACTTACTTTTGTTTGTCAGGGAAACGGGCCGAGGTTTGTGTCCGGGGGCCTATGGCTGCGAGTGACCGGCTGGCTCCTGAAAAGCTACGATAGGCAGGATGGTGACCAGACCCATGGTGGCACCAGTGCCAAGTTGGTCTGATTTGATAAAACCAAGTGGCTCCTGCAATCTCCCATCAAAAAGTTGGCAGGAGAGTTTTGTTTTCCAGGGAAAAGCGCCGTTGTTTGTGTTTGGGGGCCTGTGGCTGGGAGTGGCCGGCTGGCTCCTTAGAATCCACGATACGCAGCATGGTATCCAGACCCAATGTGGCACCAGTGCCAAGTTTTGCTGGTTTGATAGTACCAAGTGGTTCCTGCAATCTGCCATCCAGAAGCAGGGCAGCTTACTTTTGTATGCCAGGGAAACGGGCCGAGGTTTTTGTCTGGGGGCCTATGGCTGGGAGTGACCGGCTGGCTCCTGAAAAGCTACGATAGGCAGGATGGTGACCAGACCCATGGTGGCACCAGACCCAAGTTGGGCTGATTTGATAGTACCAAGTGGCTCCTGCAATCTGCCGTCAAAATTTGGAGGGCGAGTTTTGTTTTCCAGGGAAAAGCGCCGTTGTTTGTGTTTGGGCGCCTGTGGCTGGGAGTGGCCGGCTGGCTCCTTAGAATCCACGATAGGCAGGATGGTTCCCAGACCTGAGGTGGCACCAGTGCCAAGTCGGGCTGGTTTGATAGTACTAAATAGCTCCTGCAATCTGCCATGCAGAAGCGGGGCAGCTTACTTTTGTTTGCCAGGGAAACGGGCCGAGGTTTGTGTCTGGGGGCCTATGGCTGGGAGTGACCGGCTGGCTCCTGAAAAGCTACGATAGGCAGGATGGTGAGCAGACCCATGGTGGCACCAGTGCCAAGTTGAGCTGGTTTGATAGTACCAAGTGGCTCCTGCAATCTGCCATCAAAAAGTTGGCAGGCGAGTTTTGTTTTCCAGGGAAAAGCGCCGTTGTTTGTGTTTGGGTGCCTATGGCTGGGAGTGGCCGGCTGGCTCCTTAGAATTCACGATACGCACCATGGTTCCCAGACCAGAGGTGGCACCAGTGCCAAGTCGGGCTGGTTTGATAGTACCAAGTGCGTCCTGCAATCTGCCATCCAGAAGCGGGGCAGCTTACTTTTGTTTGCCAGGGAAACGGGCCGAGCTTTGTGTCTGGGGGCCTATGGCTGGGAGTGACCGGCTGGCTCCTGAAAAGCTACGATAGGCAGGATGGTGACCAGACCCATGGTGGCACCAGTGCCAAGTTGGGCTGATTTGATAGTAGCAAGTGGCTCCTGCAATCTGCCATCAAAATGTCGGCAGGCGGGTTTTGTTTTCCAGGGAAAAGCGCTGTGGTTTGTGTTTGGGGGCCTGTGGCTGAGAGTGACCGGCTGGCTCCTTAGAATCCACGATACGCAGGATGGTTCCCAGACCCAAGGTGGCACCAGTGCCAAGTTGGGCTGGTTTGATAGTACCAAGTGGCTCCTGCAATCTGCCATCCAGAAGCGGGGCAGCTTACTTTTGTTTGCCAGGGAAACGGGCCGAGGTTTGTGTCTGGGGGCCTATGGCTGGGAGTGACCGGCTGGCTCCTGAAAAGCTAAGATAGGCAGGATGGTGACCAGACCCATGGTGGCACCAGTGCCAAGTTGGGCTGGTTTGATAGTACCAAGTGGCTCCTGCAATCTGCCATCAAAATGTTGGCAGGCGAGTTTTGTTTTCCAGGGAAAAGCGCCGTTGTTTGTATTTGGGGGCCTGTGGCTGGGAGTGGCCGGCTGGCTCCTTAGAATCCACGATACGCAGCATGGTTCCCAGACCAGAGGTGGCACCAGTGCCAAGTTGGGCTGGTTTGATAGTACCAAGTGCGTCCTGCAATCTGCCATCCAGAAGCGGGGTAGCTTACTTTTGTTTGCCAGGGAAACGGGCCGAGGTTTGTGTCTCGGGGCCTATGGCTGGGAGTGACCGGCTGGCTCCTGAAAAGCTACGATAGGCAGGATGGTGACCAGACCCATGGTGGCACCAGTGCCAAGTTGGGCTGGTTTGATAGTACCAAGTGGCTCCTGCAATCTGCCATAAAAAAAGTTGGCAGGCGAGTTTGTTATCCAGGGAAATGCGCCGTTGTTTGTGTTTGGGGGCCTGTGGCTGGGAGTGGCCGGCTGGCTCCTTAGAATCCACGATACGCAGCATGGTTCCCAGACCAGAGGTGGCACCAGTGCCAAGTCGGGCTGGTTTGATGGTGAAAAGTGGCTCCTGCAATCTGCCATCCAGTAGCGGAATAACTTACTTTTGTTTGCCAGGGAAACGGTCCGAGCTTTTTTTCTGGGGGCCTATGGCTGGGAGTGACCGGCTGGCTCCTGAAAAGCTACGATAGGCAGGATGGTGACCAGACCCATGGTGGCACCAGTGTCAAGTTGGGCTGGTTTGATAGTACCCAGTGGCTCCGGCAATCTGCCATCAAAATTTGGCAGGCGAGTTTTGTTTTCCAGGGAAAAGCGCCGTTGTTTTTGTTTGGGGGCCTGTGGCTGGGAGTGGACGGATGGCTAATTAGAATCCACGATACGCAGGATGGTTCCCAGACCAGAGGTGGCACCAGTGCCAAGTCGGGCTGGTTTGATGGTGCAAAGTGGCTCCTGCAATGTGCCATCCAGAAGCGGGGTAGCTTATTTTTCTTTGCCAGGGAAACGGGCCGAGGTTTTTGTCTGGGGGCCTATGGCTTGGAGTGACCGGCTGGCTCCTGAAAAGCTACGATAGGCAGGATGGTGACCAGACCCATGGTGGCACCAGTGCCAAGTTGGGCTGGTTTGATAGTACCAAGTGGCTCCTGCAATCTGCCATCAAAATGTTGGCAGGCGAGTTTTGTTTTCCAGGGAAAAGCGCCGTTGTTTGTGTTTGGGGGCCTGTGGCTGGGAGTGGCCGGCTGGCTGCTTAGAATCCACGATACGCAGGATGGTTCCCAGACCAGAGGTGGCACCAGTGCCAAGTCGGGCTGGTTTGATAATACCTAGTGGATCCTGCAATCTGCCATCCAGAAGCGGGACAGCTTACTTTTGTTTGCCAGGGAAAAGGGCCGAGCTTTGTGTCACGGGGCCTATGGCTGGGAGTGACCGTCTAGGTCCTGAAAAGCTACGATAGGCAGGATGGTTACCAGACCCATGGTGGCACCAGTGCCAAGTTGGGCTGGTTTGATAGTACCAAGTGGCTCCTGCAATCTGCCATCAAAAAGTTGGCAGGCGAGTTTTGTTTTCCAGGGAAAAGCGCCGTTGTTTGTGTTTGGAGGCCTGTGGCTGGGAGTGGCCGGCTTGCTAATTGGAATCCACGATACACAGCATGGTTCCCAGACCAGAGGTGGCACCAGTGCCAAGTTGGGCTGGTTTGATGGTGCAAAGTGGCTCCTGCAATCTGCCATCCAGAAGCGGGGCAGCTTACTTTTGTTTGCCAGGGAAACGGGCCGAGGTTTTTCTCTGGGGGCCTATGGCTGGGAGTGACCGGCTGGCGCCTGAACACCTACGATAGGCAGGATGGTGACCAGACCCATGGTGGCACCAGTGCCAAGATGGGCTGATTTGATAGTAGCAAGTGGCTCCTGCAATCTGCCATCAAAATGTTGGCAGGCGAGTTTTGTTTTCCAGGGAAAAGCGCCGTTGTTTGTGTTTGGGGGCCTGTGGCTGGGAGTGGACGGATGGCTCCTTAGAATCCACGATACGCAGCATGGTTCCCAGACCAGAGGTGGCACCAGTGCCAAGTCGGGCTGGTTTGATAGTACCAAGTGGCTCCGGAAATCTGCCATCCAGAAGCGGGGCAGCTTACTTTTGTTTGCCAGGGAAACGGGCCGAGCTTTGTGTCTGGGCGCCTATGGCTGGGAGTGACCTGCTAGGTCCTGAAAAGCTACGATAGGCAGGATGGTGACCAGACCCATGGTGGCACCAGTGCCAAGTTGGGCTGATTTGACAGTACCAAGTGGCTCCTGCAATCTGCCATCTAAAAGTTGGCAGGCGAGTTTTGTTTTCCAGGGAAAAGCGCCGTTGTTTGTGTCTGGGGGCCTGTGGCTGGAGTGGCCGGCTGGCTCCTTAGAATCCACGATACGCAGGATGGTTCCCAGACCTGAGGTGGCACCAGTGCCAAGTCGGGCTAGTTTGATGGTGCAAAGTGGCTCCTGCAATCTGCCATCCAGAAGCGGGGCAGCTTACTTTTGTTTGCCAGGGAAACGGGCCGAGGTTTTTCTCTGGTGGCCTATGGCAGGGAGGGACCGGCTGGCTCCTGAAAAGCTACGATAGGCAGGATGGTGACCAGACCCATGGTGGCACCAGTGCCAAGTTGGGCTGATTTGATAGTAGCAAGTGGCTCCTGCAATCTGCCATCAAAATATTGGCAGGCGAGTTTTGTTTTCCAGGGAAAAGCGCCGTTGTTTGTGTTTGGGTGCCTGTGGCTGGGAGTGACCGGCTGGCTCCTTAGAATCCACGATACGCAGGATGGTTCCCAGACCCAAGGTGGCACCAGTGCCAAGTCGGGCTGGTTTGATAGTACCAAGTGGTTCCTGCAATCTGCCATCCAGAAGCGGGGCAGCTTACTTTGTTTGCCAGGGAAACGGGCCGAGCTTTTTGTCTGGGCGCCTATGGCTTGGAGTGACCGGCTAGGTCCTGAAAAGCTACGATAGGCAGGATGGTGACCAGATCCATGGTGGCACCAGTGCCAAGTTGGGCTGGTTTGATAGTACCAAGTGGCTCCTGCAATCTGCCATCAAAATGTTGGCAGGCGAGTTTTGTTTTCCAGGGAAAAGCGCCGTTGTTTGTGTTTGGGGGCCTGTGGCTGGGAGTGGCCGGCTGGCTGCTTAGAATCCACGATACGCAGGATGGTTCCCAGACCAGAGGTGGCACCAGTGCCAAGTCGGGCTGGTTTGATAGTACCAAGTTGTTCCTGCAATCTGCCATCCAGAAGCGGGGCAGCTTACTTTTGTATGCCAGGGAAACGGGCCGAGGTTTTTGTCTGGGGGCCTATAGCTGGGAGTGACCGTCTGGCTCCTGAAAAGCTACGATAGGCAGGATGGTGACCAAACGCATGGTGGCACTAGTGCCAAGTTGGGCTGATTTGATAGTACCAAGTGGCTCCTGCAATCTGCCATCAAAATGTTGGCAGGCGAGTTTTGTTTTCCAGGGAAAAGCGCCGTTGTTTGTGTTTGGGGGCCTGTGGCTGGGAGTGGCCGGCTGGCTGCTTAGAATCCACGATACGCAGGATGGTTCCCAGACCAGAGGTGGCACCAGTGCCAAGTCGGGCTGGTTTGATACTACCAAGTGCGTCCTGCAATCTGCCATCCAGAAGCGGGGCAGCTTACTTTTGTTTGCCAGGGAAACGGGCCGAGGTTTGTGTCTGGGGGCCTATGGCTGGGAGTGACCGGCTTGCTCCTGAAAAGCTACGATAGGCAGGATGGTGACCAGACCCATGGTGGCACCAGTGCCAAGTTGGGCTGGTTTGATAGTACCAAGTGGCTCCTGCAATCTGCCATCAAAAAGTTGGCAGGCGAGTTTTGTTTTCCAGGGAAAAGCGCCGTTGTTTGTGTTTGGGGGCCTGTGTCTGGGAGTGGACGGATGGCTCCTTAGAATCCACGATACGCAGCATGGTTCCCAGACCAGAGGTGGCACCAGTGCCAAGTCGGGCTAGTTTGATGGTGCAAAGTGGTTCCTGCAATCTGCCATCCAGAAGCGGGGTAGCTTACTTTTGTTTGCCAGGGAAACGGGCCGAGGTTTGTGTCTGGGGGCCTATGGCTGGGAGTGACCGGCTGGCTCCTGAAAAGCTAAGATAGGCAGGATGGTGACCAGACCCATGGTGGCACCAGTGCCAAGCTGGGCTGATTTGATAGTACCAAGTGGCTCCTGCAATCAGCCATGAAAAAGTTGGCAGGCGAGTTTTGTTTTCCAGGGAAAAGCGCCGTTGTTTCTGTTTGGGGGCCTGTGGCTGGGAGTGGCCGGCTGGCTCCTTAGAATCCACGATACGCGGCATGGTTCCCAGACCAGAGGTGGCACCAGTGCCAAGTTGGGCTGGTTTGATAGTACCAAGTGCGTCCTGCAATCTGCCATCCAGAAGCGGGGCAGCTTACTTTTGTTTGCCAGGGATACGGGCCGAGGTTTGTGTCTCAGGGCCTATGGCTGGGAGTGACCGCCTGGCTCCTGAAAAGCTACGATAGGCAGGATGGTGACCAGACCCATGGTGGCACCAGTGCCAAGTTGGGCTGGTTTGATAGTACCAAGTGGCTCCTGCAATCTGCCATCAAAAAGTTGGCAGGCGAGTTTGTTATCCAGGGAAAAGCGCCGTTGTTTGTGTTTGGGGGCCTGTGGCAGGAGTGGCCGGCTGGCTCCTTAGAATCCACGATACGCAGGATGGTTCCCAGACCAGAGGTGGCACCAGTGCCAAGTTGGGCTGGTTTGATGGTGAAAAGTGGCTCCTGCAATCTGCCATCCAGAAGTGGGATAACTTACTTTTGTTTGCCAGGGGAACGGGCCGAGGTTTTTGTCTGGGGGCCTATGGCTGGGAGTGACCGGCTGGCTCCTGAAAAGCTACGATAGGCAGGATGGTGACCAGACCCATGGTGGCACCAGTGCCAAGTCGGGCTGGTTTGATAGTACTAAATAGCTCCTGCAATCTGCCATGCAGAAGCGGGGCAGCTTACTTTTGTTTGCCAGGGAAACGGGCCGAGGTTTTTGTCTGGGGGCCTATGGCTGCGAGTGACCGTCTGGCTCCTGAAAAGCTACGATAGGCAGGATGGTGAGCAGACCCATGGTGGCACCAGTGCCAAGTTGAGCTGGTTTGATAGTACCAAGTGGCTCCTGCAATCTGCCATCAAAAAGTTGGCAGGCGAGTTTTGTTTTCCAGGGAAAAGCGCCGTTGTTTGTGTTTGGGTGCCTATGGCTGGGAGTGGCCGGCTGGCTCCTTAGAATCCACGATACGCACCATAGTTCCCAGACCAGAGGTGGCACCAGTGCCAAGTCGGGCTGGTTTGATAGTACCAAGTGCGTCCTACAATCTGCCATCCAGAAGCGGGGCAGCTTACTTTTGTTTGCCAGGGAAACGGGCAGAGGTTTGTGTCTGGGGGCCTATGACTGGGAGTGACCGGCTGGCTCCTGAAAAGCTACGATAGGCAGGATGGTGACCAGACCCATGGTGGCACCAGTGCCAAGTTGGGCTGATTTGATAGCAGCAAGTGGCTCCTGCAATCTGCCATCAAAATGTCGGCAGGCGGGTTTGTTTTCCAGAGAAAAGCGCTGTGGTTTGTGTTTGGGGGCCTGTGGCTGGGAGTGACGGGCTGGCTCCTTAGAATCCACGATACGCAGGATGGTTCCCAGACCCAAGGTGGCACCAGTGCCAAGTTGGGCTGGTTTGATAGTACCAAGTGGCTCCTGCAATCTGCCATCCAGAAGCGGGGCAGCTTACTTTTGTTTGCCAGGGAAACGGGCCGAGGTTTGTGTCTGGGGGCCTATGGCTGGGAGTGACCGGCTGGCTCCAGAAAAGCTAAGATAGGCAGGATGGTGACCAGACCCATGGTGGCACCAGTGTCAAGTTGGGCTGGTTTGATAGTACCAAGTGGCTCCTGCAATCTGCCATCAAAAATTTGGCAGGCGAGTTTTGTTTTCCAGGGAAAAGCGCCGTTGTATTTGTTTGGGGGCCTGTGGCTGGGAGTGGCCGGATGGCTCCTTATAATCCACGATACGCAGCATGGTTCCCAGACCCAAGGTGGCACCAGTGCCAAGTTGGGCTGGTTTGATAGTACCAAGTGGCTCTGGCAATCTGCCATCAAAAAGTTGGCAGACGAGTTTTGTTTTCCAGGGAAAAGCGCCGTTGTTTTTGTTTGGGGGCCTGTGGCTGGGAGTGGACAGAGGGCTAATTAGAATCCACGATAGGCAGGATGGTGACCAGACCCATGGTGGCACCAGTGCCAAGTCGGGCTGGTTTGATAGTACCAAGTGGCTCCGGCAATCTGCCATCCAGAAGCGGGATAACTTACTTTTGTTTGTCAGGGAAACGGGCCGAGGTTTGTGTCCGGGGGCCTATGGCTGCGAGTGACCGGCTGGCTCCTGAAAAGCTACGATAGGCAGGATGGTGACCAGACCCATGGTGGCACCAGTGCCAAGTTGGTCTGATTTGATAAAAACAAGTGGCTCCTGCAATCTCCCATCAAAAAGTTGGCAGGAGAGTTTTGTTTTCCAGGGAAAAGCGCCGTTGTTTGTGTTTGGGGGCCTGTGGCTGGGAGTGGCCGGCTGGCTCCTTAGAATCCACGATACGCAGCATGGTATCCAGACCCAAGGTGGCACCAGTGCCAAGTTTTGCTGGTTTGATAGTACCAAGTGGTTCCTGCAATCTGCCATCCAGAAGCAGGGCAGCTTACTTTTGTATGCCAGGGAAACGGGCCGAGGTTTTTGTCTGGGGGCCTATGGCTGGGAGTGACCGGCTGGCTCCTGAAAAGCTACGATAGGCAGGATGGTGACCAGACCCATGGTGGCACCAGTCCCAAGTTGGGCTGATTTGATAGTACCAAGTGGCTCCTGCAATCTGCCGTCAAAATTTGGAGGGCGAGTTTTGTTTTCCAGGGAAAAGCGCCGTTGTTTGTGTTTGGGCGCCTGTGGCTGGGAGTGGCCGGCTGGCTCCTTAGAATCCACGATAGGCAGGATGGTTCCCAGACCTGAGGTGGCACCAGTGCCAAGTCGGGCTGGTTTGATAGTACTAAATAGCTCCTGCAATCTGCCATGCAGAAGCGGGGCAGCTTACTTTTGTTTGCCAGGGAAACGGGCCGAGGTTTGTGTCTGGGGGCCTATGGCTGGGAGTGACCGGCTGGCTCCTGAAAAGCTACGATAGGCAGGATGGTGAGGAGACCCATGGTGGCACCAGTGCCAAGTTGAGCTGGTTTGATAGTACCAAGTGGCTCCTGCAATCTGCCATCAAAAAGTTGGCAGGCGAGTTTTGTTTTCCAGGGAAAAGCGCCGTTGTTTGTGTTTGGGTGCCTATGGCTGGGAGTGGCCGGCTGGCTCCTTAGAATTCACGATACGCACCATGGTTCCCAGACCAGAGGTGGCACCAGTGCCAAGTCGGGCTGGTTTGATAGTACCAAGTGCGTCCTGCAATCTGCCATCCAGAAGCGGGGCAGCTTACTTTTGTTTGCCAGGGAAACGGGCCGAGCTTTGTGTCTGGGGGCCTATGGCTGGGAGTGACCGGCTGGCTCCTGAAAAGCTACGATAGGCAGGATGGTGACCAGACCCATGGTGGCACCAGTGCCAAGTTGGGCTGATTTGATAGTAGCAAGTGGCTCCTGCAATCTGCCATCAAAATGTCGGCAGGCGGGTTTTGTTTTCCAGGGAAAAGCGCTGTGGTTTGTGTTTGGGGGCCTGTGGCTGAGAGTGACCGGCTGGCTCCTTAGAATCCACGATACGCAGGATGGTTCCCAGACCCAAGGTGGCACCAGTGCCAAGTTGGGCTGGTTTGATAGTACCAAGTGGCTCCTGCAATCTGCCATCCAGAAGCGGGGCAGCTTACTTTTGTTTGCCAGGGAAACGGGCCGAGGTTTGTGTCTGGGGGCCTATGGCTGGGAGTGACCGGCTGGCTCCTGAAAAGCTACGATAGGCAGGATGGTGACCAGACCCATGGTGGCACCAGTGCCAAGTTGGGCTGGTTTGATAGTACCAAGTGGCTCCTGCAATCTGCCATCAAAATGTTGGCAGGCGAGTTTTGTTTTCCAGGGAAAAGCGCCGTTGTTTGTATTTGGGGGCCTGTGGCTGGGAGTGGCCGGCTGGCTCCTTAGAATCCACGATACGCAGCATGGTTCCCAGACCAGAGGTGGCACCAGTGCCAAGTTGGGCTGGTTTGATAGTACCAAGTGCGTCCTGCAATCTGCCATCCAGAAGCGGGGTAGCTTACTTTTGTTTGCCAGGGAAACGGGCCGAGGTTTGTGTCTCGGGGCCTATGGCTGGGAGTGACCGGCTGGCTCCTGAAAAGCTACGATAGGCAGGATGGTGACCAGACCCATGGTGGCACCAGTGCCAAGTTGGGCTGGTTTGATAGTACCAAGTGGCTCCTGCAATCTGCCATAAAAAAAGTTGGCAGGCGAGTTTGTTATCCAGGGAAATGCGCCGTTGTTTGTGTTTGGGGGCCTGTGGCTGGGAGTGGCCGGCTGGCTCCTTAGAATCCACGATACGCAGCATGGTTCCCAGACCAGAGGTGGCACCAGTGCCAAGTCGGGCTGGTTTGATGGTGAAAAGTGGCTCCTGCAATCTGCCATCCAGTAGCGGAATAACTTACTTTTGTTTGCCAGGGAAACGGTCCGAGCTTTTTTTCTGGGGGCCTATGGCTGGGAGTGACCGGCTGGCTCCTGAAAAGCTACGATAGGCAGGATGGTGACCAGACCCATGGTGGCACCAGTGTCAAGTTGGGCTGGTTTGATAGTACCCAGTGGCTCCGGCAATCTGCCATCAAAATTTGGCAGGCGAGTTTTGTTTTCCAGGGAAAAGCGCCGTTGTTTTTGTTTGGGGGCCTGTGGCTGGGAGTGGACGGATGGCTAATTAGAATCCACGATACGCAGGATGGTTCCCAGACCAGAGGTGGCACCAGTGCCAAGTCGGGCTGGTTTGATGGTGCAAAGTGGCTCCTGCAATGTGCCATCCAGAAGCGGGGTAGCTTATTTTTCTTTGCCAGGGAAACGGGCCGAGGTTTTTGTCTGGGGGCCTATGGCTTGGAGTGACCGGCTGGCTCCTGAAAAGCTACGATAGGCAGGATGGTGACCAGACCCATGGTGGCACCAGTGCCAAGTTGGGCTGGTTTGATAGTACCAAGTGGCTCCTGCAATCTGCCATCAAAATGTTGGCAGGCGAGTTTTGTTTTCCAGGGAAAAGCGCCGTTGTTTGTGTTTGGGGGCCTGTGGCTGGGAGTGGCCGGCTGGCTGCTAAGAATCCACGATACGCAGGATGGTTCCCAGACCAGAGGTGGCACCAGTGCCAAGTCGGGCTGGTTTGATAATACCTAGTGGATCCTGCAATCTGCCATCCAGAAGCGGGACAGCTTACTTTTGTTTGCCAGGGAAAAGGGCCGAGCTTTGTGTCACGGGGCCTATGGCTGGGAGTGACCGTCTAGGTCCTGAAAAGCTACGATAGGCAGGATGGTTACCAGACCCATGGTGGCACCAGTGCCAAGTTGGGCTGGTTTGATAGTACCAAGTGGCTCCTGCAATCTGCCATCAAAAAGTTGGCAGGCGAGTTTTGTTTTCCAGGGAAAAGCGCCGTTGTTTGTGTTTGGAGGCCTGTGGCTGGGAGTGGCCGGCTTGCTAATTGGAATCCACGATACACAGCATGGTTCCCAGACCAGAGGTGGCACCAGTGCCAAGTTGGGCTGGTTTGATGGTGCAAAGTGGCTCCTGCAATCTGCCATCCAGAAGCGGGGCAGCTTACTTTTGTTTGCCAGGGAAACGGGCCGAGGTTTTTCTCTGGGGGCCTATGGCTGGGAGTGACCTGCTAGGTCCTGAAAAGCTACGATAGGCAGGATGGTGACCAGACCCATGGTGGCACCAGTGCCAAGTTGGGCTGATTTGACAGTACCAAGTGGCTCCTGCAATCTGCCATCTAAAAGTTGGCAGGCGAGTTTTGTTTTCCAGGGAAAAGCGCCGTTGTTTGTGTCTGGGGGCCTGTGGCTGGAGTGGCCGGCTGGCTCCTTAGAATCCACGATACGCAGGATGGTTCCCAGACCTGAGGTGGCACCAGTGCCAAGTCGGGCTAGTTTGATGGTGCAAAGTGGCTCCTGCAATCTGCCATCCAGAAGCGGGGCAGCTTACTTTTGTTTGCCAGGGAAACGGGCCGAGGTTTTTCTCTGGGGGCCTATGGCAGGGAGGGACCGGCTGGCTCCTGAAAAGCTACGATAGGCAGGATGGTGACCAGACCCATGGTGGCACCAGTGCCAAGTTGGGCTGATTTGATAGTAGCAAGTGGCTCCTGCAATCTGCCATCAAAATATTGGCAGGCGAGTTTTGTTTTCCAGGGAAAAGCGCCGTTGTTTGTGTTTGGGGGCCTGTGGCTGGGAGTGACCGGCTGGCTCCTTAGAATCCACGATACGCAGGATGGTTCCCAGACCCAAGGTGGCACCAGTGCCAAGTCGGGCTGGTTTGATAGTACCAAGTGGTTCCTGCAATCTGCCATCCAGAAGCGGGGCAGCTTACTTTGTTTGCCAGGGAAAAGGGCCGAGCTTTTTGTCTGGGCGCCTATGGCTTGGAGTGACCGGCTAGGTCCTGAAAAGCTACGATAGGCAGGATGGTGACCAGATCCATGGTGGCACCAGTGCCAAGTTGGGCTGGTTTGATAGTACCAAGTGGCTCCTGCAATCTGCCATCAAAATGTTGGCAGGCGAGTTTTGTTTTCCAGGGAAAAGCGCCGTTGTTTGTGTTTGGGGGCCTGTGGCTGGGAGTGGCCGGCTGGCTCCTTAGAATCCACGATACGCAGGATGGTTCCCAGACCAGAGGTGGCACCAGTGCCAAGTCGGGCTGGTTTGATAGTACCAAGTTGTTCCTGCAATCTGCCATCCAGAAGCGGGGCAGCTTACTTTTGTATGCCAGGGAAACGGGCCGATGTTTTTGTCTGGGGGCCTATAGCTGGGAGTGACCGTCTGGCTCCTGAAAAGCTACGATAGGCAGGATGGTGACCAAACGCATGGTGGCACCAGTGCCAAGTTGGGCTGATTTGATAGTAGCAAGTGGCTCCTGCAATCTGCCATCAAAATGTTGGCAGGCGAGTTTTGTTTTCCAGGGAAAAGCGCCGTTGTTTGTGTTTGGGGGCCTGTGGCTGGGAGTGGCCGGCTGGCTGCTTAGAATCCACGATACGCAGGATGGTTCCCAGACCAGAGGTGGCACCAGTGCCAAGTCGGGCTGGTTTGATAGTACCAAGTGCGTCCTGCAATCTGCCATCCAGAAGCGGGGCAGCTTACTTTTGTTTGCCAGGGAAACGGGCCGAGGTTTGTGTCTGGGGGCCTATGGCTGGGAGTGACCGGCTTGCTCCTGAAAAGCTACGATAGGCAGGATGGTGACCAGACCCATGGTGGCACCAGTGCCAAGTTGGGCTGGTTTGATAGTACCAAGTGGCTCCTGCAATCTGCCATCAAAAAGTTGGCAGGCGAGTTTTGTTTTCCAGGGAAAAGCGCCGTTGTTTGTGTTTGGGGGCCTGTGTCTGGGAGTGGACGGATGGCTCCTTAGAATCCACGATACGCAGCATGGTTCCCAGACCAGAGGTGGCACCAGTGCCAAGTCGGGCTAGTTTGATGGTGCAAAGTGGTTCCTGCAATCTGCCATCCAGAAGCGGGGTAGCTTACTTTTGTTTGCCAGGGAAACGGGCCGAGGTTTGTGTCTGGGGGCCTATGGCTGGGAGTGACCGGCTGGCTCCTGAAAAGCTACAATAGGCAGGATGGTGACCAGACCCATGGTGGCACCAGTGCCAAGCTGGGCTGATTTGATAGTACCAAGTGGCTCCTGCAATCAGCCATGAAAAAGTTGGCAGGCGAGTTTTGTTTTCCAGGGAAAAGCGCCGTTGTTTCTGTTTGGGGGCCTGTGGCTGGGAGTGGCCGGCTGGCTCCTTAGAATCCACGATACGCGGCATGGTTCCCAGACCAGAGGTGGCACCAGTGCCAAGTTGGGCTGGTTTGATAGTACCAAGTGCGTCCTGCAATCTGCCATCCAGAAGCGGGGCAGCTTACTTTTGTTTGCCAGGGATACGGGCCGAGGTTTGTGTCTCAGGGCCTATGGCTGGGAGTGACCGCCTGGCTCCTGAAAAGCTACGATAGGCAGGATGGTGACCAGACCCATGGTGGCACCAGTGCCAAGTTGGGCTGGTTTGATAGTACCAAGTGGCTCCTGCAATCTGCCATCAAAAAGTTAGCAGGCGAGTTTGTTATCCAGGGAAAAGCGCCGTTGTTTGTGTTTGGGGGCCTGTGGCAGGGAGTGGCCGGCTGGCTCCTTAGAATCCACGATACGCAGGATGGTTCCCAGACCACAGGTGGCACCAGTGCCAAGTTGGGCTGGTTTGATGGTGAAAAGTGGCTCCTGCAATCTGCCATCCAGAAGCGGGATAACTTACTTTTGTTTGCCAGGGAAACGGGCCGAGGTTTTTGTCTGGGGGCCTATGGCTGGGAGTGGCCAGATGGCTAATTAGAATCTACGATACGCAGCATGGTTCCCAGACCTGAGGTGGCACCAGTGCCAAGTCGGGCTGGTTTGATAGTACCCAGTGGCTCCGGCAATCTGCCATCAAAATTTGGCAGGCGAGTTTTGTTTTCCAGGGAAAAGCGCCGTTGTTTTTGTTTGGGGGCCTGTGGCTGGGAGTGGACGGATGGCTAATTAGAATCCACGATACGCAGGATGGTTCCCAGACCAGAGGTGGCACCAGTGCCAAGTCGGGCTGGTTTGATGGTGCAAAGTGGCTCCTGCAATGTGCCATCCAGAAGCGGGGTAGCTTATTTTTCTTTGCCAGGGAAACGGGCCGAGGTTTTTGTCTGGGGGCCTATGGCTTGGAGTGACCGGCTGGCTCCTGAAAAGCTACGATAGGCAGGATGGTGACCAGACCCATGGTGGCACCAGTGCCAAGTTGGGCTGGTTTGATAGTACCAAGTGGCTCCTGCAATCTGCCATCAAAATGTTGGCAGGCGAGTTTTGTTTTCCAGGGAAAAGCGCCGTTGTTTGTGTTTGGGGGCCTGTGGCTGGGAGTGGCCGGCTGGCTGCTTAGAATCCACGATACGCAGGATGGTTCCCAGACCAGAGGTGGCACCAGTGCCAAGTCGGGCTGGTTTGATAATACCTAGTGGATCCTGCAATCTGCCATCCAGAAGCGGGACAGCTTACTTTTGTTTGCCAGGGAAAAGGGCCGAGCTTTGTGTCACGGGGCCTATGGCTGGGAGTGACCGTCTAGGTCCTGAAAAGCTACGATAGGCAGGATGGTTACCAGACCCATGGTGGCACCAGTGCCAAGTTGGGCTGGTTTGATAGTACCAAGTGGCTCCTGCAATCTGCCATCAAAAAGTTGGCAGGCGAGTTTTGTTTTCCAGGGAAAAGCGCCGTTGTTTGTGTTTGGAGGCCTGTGGCTGGGAGTGGCCGGCTTGCTAATTGGAATCCACGATACACAGCATGGTTCCCAGACCAGAGGTGGCACCAGTGCCAAGTTGGGCTGGTTTGATGGTGCAAAGTGGCTCCTGCAATCTGCCATCCAGAAGCGGGGCAGCTTACTTTTGTTTGCCAGGGAAACGGGCCGAGGTTTTTCTCTGGGGGCCTATGGCTGGGAGTGACCGGCTGGCGCCTGAACACCTACGATAGGCAGGATGGTGACCAGACCCATGGTGGCACCAGTGCCAAGATGGGCTGATTTGATAGTAGCAAGTGGCTCCTGCAATCTGCCATCAAAATGTTGGCAGGCGAGTTTTGTTTTCCAGGGAAAAGCGCCGTTGTTTGTGTTTGGGGGCCTGTGGCTGGGAGTGGACGGATGGCTCCTTAGAATCCACGATACGCAGCATGGTTCCCAGACCAGAGGTGGCACCAGTGCCAAGTCGGGCTGGTTTGATAGTACCAAGTGGCTCCGGAAATCTGCCATCCAGAAGCGGGGCAGCTTACTTTTGTTTGCCAGGGAAACGGGCCGAGCTTTGTGTCTGGGCGCCTATGGCTGGGAGTGACCTGCTAGGTCCTGAAAAGCTACGATAGGCAGGATGGTGACCAGACCCATGGTGGCACCAGTGCCAAGTTGGGCTGATTTGACAGTACCAAGTGGCTCCTGCAATCTGCCATCAAAAAGTTGGCAGGCGAGTTTTGTTTTCCAGGGAAAAGCGCCGTTGTTTGTGTCTGGGGGCCTGTGGCTGGAGTGGCCGGCTGGCTCCTTAGAATCCACGATACGCAGGATGGTTCCCAGACCTGAGGTGGCACCAGTGCCAAGTCGGGCTAGTTTGATGGTGCAAAGTGGCTCCTGCAATCTGCCATCCAGAAGCGGGGCAGCTTACTTTTGTTTGCCAGGGAAACGGGCCGAGGTTTTTCTCTGGGGGCCTATGGCAGGGAGGGACCGGCTGGCTCCTGAAAAGCTACGATAGGCAGGATGGTGACCAGACCCATGGTGGCACCAGTGCCAAGTTGGGCTGATTTGATAGTAGCAAGTGGCTCCTGCAATCTGCCATCAAAATATTGGCAGGCGAGTTTTGTTTTCCAGGGAAAAGCGCCGTTGTTTGTGTTTGGGGGCCTGTGGCTGGGAGTGACCGGCTGGCTCCTTAGAATCCACGATACGCAGGATGGTTCCCAGACCCAAGGTGGCACCAGTGCCAAGTCGGGCTGGTTTGATAGTACCAAGTGGTTCCTGCAATCTGCCATCCAGAAGCGGGGCAGCTTACTTTGTTTGCCAGGGAAAAGGGCCGAGCTTTTTGTCTGGGCGCCTATGGCTTGGAGTGACCGGCTAGGTCCTGAAAAGCTACGATAGGCAGGATGGTGACCAGATCCATGGTGGCACCAGTGCCAAGTTGGGCTGGTTTGATAGTACCAAGTGGCTCCTGCAATCTGCCATCAAAATGTTGGCAGGCGAGTTTTGTTTTCCAGGGAAAAGCGCCGTTGTTTGTGTTTGGGGGCCTGTGGCTGGGAGTGGCCGGCTGGCTCCTTAGAATCCACGATACGCAGGATGGTTCCCAGACCTGAGGTGGCACCAGTGCCAAGTCGGGCTGGTTTGATAGTACTAAATAGCTCCTGCAATCTGCCATCCAGAAGCGGGGCAGCTTACTTTTGTATGCCAGGGAAACGGGCCGAGGTTTTTGTCTGGGGGCCTATAGCTGGGAGTGACCGTCTGGCTCCTGAAAAGCTACGATAGGCAGGATGGTGACCAAACGCATGGTGGCACCAGTGCCAAGTTGGGCTGATTTGATAGTACCAAGTGGCTCCTGCAATCTGCCATCAAAATGTTGGCAGGCGAGTTTTGTTTTCCAGGGAAAAGCGCCGTTGTTTGTGTTTGGGGGCCTGTGGCTGGGAGTGGCCGGCTGGCTGCTTAGAATCCACGATACGCAGGATGGTTCCCAGACCAGAGGTGGCACCAGTGCCAAGTCGGGCTGGTTTGATAGTACCAAGTGCGTCCTGCAATCTGCCATCCAGAAGCGGGGCAGCTTACTTTTGTTTGCCAGGGAAACGGGCCGAGGTTTGTGTCTGGGGGCCTATGGCTGGGAGTGACCGGCTTGCTCCTGAAAAGCTACGATAGGCAGGATGGTGACCAGACCCATGGTGGCACCAGTGCCAAGTTGGGCTGGTTTGATAGTACCAAGTGGCTCCTGCAATCAGCCATGAAAAAGTTGGCTGGCGAGTTTTGTTTTCCAGGGAAAAGCGCCGTTGTTTCTGTTTGGGGGCCTGTGGCTGGGAGTGGCCGGCTGGCTCCTTAGAATCCACGATACGCGGCATGGTTCCCAGACCAGAGGTGGCACCAGTGCCAAGTTGGGCTGGTTTGATAGTACCAAGTGCGTCCTGCAATCTGCCATCCAGAAGCGGGGCAGCTTACTTTTGTTTGCCAGGGATACGGGCCGAGGTTTGTGTCTCAGGGCCTATGGCTGGGAGTGACCGCCTGGCTCCTGAAAAGCTACGATAGGCAGGATGGTGACCAGACCCATGGTGGCACCAGTGCCAAGTTGGGCTGGTTTGATAGTACCAAGTGGCTCCTGCAATCTGCCATCAAAAAGTTAGCAGGCGAGTTTGTTATCCAGGGAAAAGCGCCGTTGTTTGTGTTTGGGGGCCTGTGGCAGGGAGTGGCCGGCTGGCTCCTTAGAATCCACGATACGCAGGATGGTTCCCAGACCACAGGTGGCACCAGTGCCAAGTTGGGCTGGTTTGATGGTGAAAAGTGGCTCCTGCAATCTGCCATCCAGAAGCGGGATAACTTACTTTTGTTTGCCAGGGAAACGGGCCGAGGTTTTTGTCTGGGGGCCTATGGCTGGGAGTGGCCAGATGGCTAATTAGAATCTACGATACGCAGCATGGTTCCCAGACCTGAGGTGGCACCAGTGCCAAGTCGGGCTGGTTTGATACTATCAAGTGCGTCCTGCAGTCTGCCATCCAGAAGCGGGGTAGCTTACTTTTGTTTGCCAGGGAAACGGGCCGAGTTTTGTGTCTGGGGGCCTATGGCTGCGAGTGACCGGCTGGCTCCTGAAAAGCTACGATAGGCAGGATGGTGACCAGACCCATGGTGGCACCAGTGCCAAGTTGGGCTGATTTGATAGTACCAAGTGGCTCCTGCAATCTGCCATCAAAAAGTTGGCAGGCGAGTTTTGTTTTCCAGGGAAAAGCGCCGTTGTTTGTGTCTGGGGGCCTGTGGCTGGGAGTGTCCGCCTGTCCTCTTAGAATCTACTTTACGCAGCATGGTTCCCAGAGCCAAGGTGGCACCAGTGCGAAGTTGGGCTGGTTTGATAGTACCAAGTGGTTCCTGCAATCTGCCATCCAGAAGCGGGGCAGCTTACTTTTGTTTGCCAGGGAAACGGGCCGAGGTTTTTCTCTGGGGGCCTATGGCTTGGAGTGACCGGCTAGGTCCTGAAAAGCTACGATAGGCAGGATGGTGACCAGATCCATGGTGGCACCAGTGCCAAGTTGGGCTGGTTTGATAGTACCAAGTGGCTCCTGCAATCTGCCATCAAAATGTTGGCAGGCGAGTTTGTTATCCAGGGAAATGCGCCGTTGTTTTTGTTTGAGGGCCTGTGGCTGGGAGTGGCCGGCTGGCTCCTTAGAATCCACGATACGCAGCATGGTTCCCAGACCAGAGGTGGCACCAGTGCCAAGTCAGGCTGGTTTGATGGTGAAAAGTGGCTCCTGCAATCTGCCATCCAGTAGCGGAATAACTTACTTTTGTTTGCCAGGGAAACGGTCCGAGCTTTTTGTCTGGGGGCCTATGGCTGGGAGTGACCGGCTGGCTCCTGAAAAGCTACGATAGGCAGGATGGTGACCAGACCCATGGTGGCACCAGTGTCAAGTTGGGCTGGTTTGATAGTACCCAGTGGCTCCGGCAATCTGCCATCAAAATTTGGCAGGCGAGTTTTGTTTTCCAGGGAAAAGCGCTGTTGTTTTTGTTTGGGGGCCTGTGGCTGGGAGTGGACGGATGGCTAATTAGAATCCACGATACGCAGGATGGTTCCCAGACCAGAGGTGGCACCAGTGCCAAGTCGGGCTGGTTTGATGGTGCAAAGTGGCTCCTGCAATGTGCCATCCAGAAGCGGGGTAGCTTATTTTTCTTTGCCAGGGAAACGGGCCGAGGTTTTTGTCTGGGGGCCTATGGCTTGGAGTGACCGGCTGGCTCCTGAAAAGCTACGATAGGCAGGATGGTGACCAGACCCATGGTGGCACCAGTGCCAAGTTGGGCTGGTTTGATAGTACCAAGTGGCTCCTGCAATCTGCCATCAAAATGTTGGCAGGCGAGTTTTGTTTTCCAGGGAAAAGCGCCGTTGTTTGTGTTTGGGGGCCTGTGGCTGGGAGTGGCCGGCTGGCTGCTTAGAATCCACGATACGCAGGATGGTTCCCAGACCAGAGGTGGCACCAGTGCCAAGTCGGGCTGGTTTGATAATACCTAGTGGATCCTGCAATCTGCCATCCAGAAGCGGGACAGCTTACTTTTGTTTGCCAGGGAAACGGGCCGCGCTTTGTGTCACGGGGCCTATGGCTGGGAGTGACCGTCTAGGTCCTGAAAAGCTACGATAGGCAGGATGGTGACCAGACCCATGGTGGCACCAGTGCCAAGTTGGGCTGGTTTGATAGTACCAAGTGGCTCCTGCAATCTGCCATCAAAAAGTTGGCAGGCGAGTTTTGTTTTCCAGGGAAAAGCGCCGTTGTTTGTGTTTGGAGGCCTGTGGCTGGGAGTGGCCGGCTTGCTAATTGGAATCCACGATACACAGCATGGTTCCCAGACCAGAGGTGGCACCAGTGCCAAGTTGGGCTGATTTGACAGTACCAAGTGGCTCCTGCAATCTGCCATCTAAAAGTTGGCAGGCGAGTTTTGTTTTCCAGGGAAAAGCGCCGTTGTTTCTGTCTGGGGGCCTGTGGCTGGAGTGGCCGGCTGGCTCCTTAGAATGAACGATACGCAGGATGGTTCCCAGACCTGAGGTGGCACCAGTGCCAAGTCGGGCTAGTTTGATGGTGCAAAGTGGCTCCTGCAATCTGCCATCCAGAAGCGGGGTAGCTTACTTTTGTTTGCCAGGGAAACGGGCCGAGGTTTTTCTCTGGGTGCCTACGGCTGCGAGTGACCGTCTGGCTCCTGAAAAGCTACGATAGGCAGGATGGTGACCAGACCCATGGTGGCACCAGTGCCAAGTTGGGCTGATTTGATAGTACCAAGTGGCTCCTGCAATCTGCCATCAAAATGTTGGCAGGCGAGTTTTGTTTTCCAGGGAAAAGCGCCGTTGTTTGTGTTTGGGGGCCTGTGGCTGGGAGTGGACGGATGGCTCCTTAGAACCACGATACGCAGGATGGTTCCCAGACCACAGGTGGCACCAGTGCCAAGTCGGGCTGGTTTGATAGTACCAAGTGGTTCCTGCAATCTGCCATCCAGAAGCGGGGCAGCTTACTTTTGTATGCCAGGGAAACGGGCCGAGGTTTTTGTCTGGGGGCCTATAGCTGGGAGTGAACGGCTGGCTCCTGAAAAGCTACGATAGGCAGGATGGTGACCAAACGCATGGTGGCACCAGTGCCAAGTTGGGCTGATTTGATAGTACCAAGTGGCTCCTGCAATCTGCCATCAAAATGTTGGCAGGCGAGTTTTGTTTTCCAGGGAAAAGCGCCGTTGATTGTGTTTGGGGGCCTGTGGCTGGGAGTGGCCGGCTGGCTGCTTAGAATCCACGATACGCAGGATGGTTCCCAGACCAGAGGTGGCACCAGTGCCAAGTCGGGCTGGTTTGATACTACCAAGTGCGTCCTGCAATCTGCCATCCAGAAGCGGGGCAGCTTACTTTTGTTTGCCAGGGAAACGGGCCGAGGTTTGTGTCTGGGGGCCTATGGCTGGGAGTGACCGGCTGGCTCCTGAAAAGCTACGATAGGCAGGATGGTGACCAGACCCATGGTGGCACCAGTGCCAAGTTGGGCTGATTTGATAGTACCAAGTGGCTCCTGCAATCTGCCATCAAAATGTTGGCAGGCGAGTTTTGTTTTCCAGGGAAAAGCGCCGTTGTTTGTGTTTGGGGGCCTGTGGCTGGGAGTGGACGGATGGCTCCTTAGAATCCACGATACACAGCATGGTTCCCAGACCAGAGGTGGCACCAGTGACAAGTCGGGCTAGTTTGATGGTGCAAAGTGGTTCCTGCAATCTGCCATCCAGAAGCGGGGCAGCTTACTTTTGTTTGCCAGGGAAACGGGCCGAGGTTTGTGTCTGGGGGCCTATGGCTGGGAGTGACCGGCTGGCTCCTGAAAAGCTACGATAGGCAGGATGGTGACCAGACCCATGGTGGCACCAGTGCCAAGTTGGGCTGGTTTGATAGTACCAAGTGGCTCCTGCAATCTGCCATCAAAAAGTTGGCAGGCCAGTTTTGTTTTCCAGGGAAAAGCGCCGTTGTTTGTGTTTGGGGGACTGTGGCTGGGAGTGGCCGGCTGGCTCCTTAGAACGCACGATACGCAGGATGGTTCCCAGACCCAAGGTGGCACCAGTGCCACGTTGGGCTGGTTTGATGGTGAAAAGTGGCTCCTGCAATCTGCCATCCTGAAGCGGGGTAGCTTACATTTGTGTGCCAGGGAAACGGGCCGAGGTTTATGACTGGGGGCCTAGGGCTAGAAGTGACCGGCTGGCTCCTGAAAAGCAACAATAGGCAGGATGGTTCCCAGACCCAAGGTGGCACCAGTGCCAAGTTGGGCTGGTTTGATGGTACCAACTGGCTCCTGCAATCTGCCATCTAAAAGTTGTCAGGCGAGTTTTGTTTTCCAGGGAAAAGCGCCGTTGATTTTGTTTGGAGGCCTGTGGCTGGCAGTGCCTGCCTTTCCTCTTAGAATCCGGGTTACGCAGCATGGTTCCCAGAGCCAAGGTGGCACCAGTGCCAAGTCGGGCTGGTTTGATTGTACCAAGTGGCTCCTGCAGTCTGCCATCCAGAAGCGGGGCAGCTTACTTTTGTTTGCCAGGGAAACGGGCCGAGGTATTTGTCTGGGGGCCTATGGCTGGGAGTGACCGGCTGGCTCCTGAAAAGCTACGATAGGCAGGATGGTGACCAGACCCATGGTGGCACCAGTGCCAAGTTGGGCTGGTTTGATAGTACCAAGTGGCTCCTGCAATCTGCCATCAAAAAGTTGGCAGGTCAGTTTTGTTTTCCAGGGAAAAGCGCCGTTGTTTGTGTTTGGGGGACTGTGGCTGGGAGTGGCCGGCTGGCTCCTTAGAACACAGGATACGCAGGATGGTTCCCAGACCCAAGGTGGCACCAGTGCCAAGTCGGGCTGGTTTGATAGCACCAAGTGGCTCCTGCAATCTGCCATCCAGAAGCGGGGCAGCTTACTTTTGTTTTCCAGGGAAACGGACCGAGGTTTTTTTCTGGGGGCCTATGGCTGGGAGTGACCGGCTGGCTCCTGAAAAGCTACGATAGGCAGGATGGTGACCAGACCCATGGTGGCACCAGTGCCAAGTCGGGCTGGTTTGATAGTACCAAGTGGCTCCTGCAATCTGCCATCAAAAAGTTGGCAGGCGAGTTTTGTTTTCCAGGGAAAAGCGCCGTTGTGTGTATTTTGGGGCCTGTGGCTGGGAGTGGCCAGCTGGCTCCTTAGAATCCACGATACGCAGGATGGTTCCCAGACCCAAGGTGGCACCAGTGCCAAGTCGGGCTGGTTTGTTAGTACCAAGTGGTTCCTGCAATCTGCCATCCAGAAGCGGTGCAGCTGAATTTTGTTTGCCAGAGAAAAAGGCTGTTGTTTGTGTTTCGGGGCCTGTGGCTGACAGTGGACGGCTGGCTCCTGAAAATCCATGATACGCAGCATGGTTCCCAGACCCAAGGTGGCACCAGTGCCAAGTAGGGCTAGTTTCATAGTACCCAGTGGCTCCTGCAATCTGCCATCCAGAAGAGGGGCAGTTGAGTTTTGTTTTCCAGAGAAAAGGGCCGTGGTTTGTGTTTGGGGCCTATGGCTGAGAGTGACCGGCTGGCCCCTGAAAATCCACGATAGGCAGGATGGTTCCCAGATCCAAGGTGGCAGCAGTGCCATGTTGTGCTGGTGTGATAGTCCCAAGTGGCTCCTGCAATCTGCCATCCAGAAGTGGGGCAGCTGAATTTTGTTTGCCAGAGAAAAAGGCTGTGGTTTTTGTTTGGGGGCCTATGGCTGGGAGTGGCTGGCTGGCTCCTGAAAATCCATGATACGCAGCATGGTTCCCAGACCCAAGGTGGCACCAGTGCCAAGTGGGGCTGGTTTCACAGTGTCAAGTGCCTCCTGCAATCTCCCATCCAGAAGCGGGGCAGCTGAGTTTTGTTTGCCTGTGAAACAGGCCGTTGTTTTTGATTTGGGTCTGTGGCCGAGAATGTTCAGCTGGCTCCTGACAATCCACAATACGCAGGATGGTTCCCAGACCCAAGGTGGCACCAGTGCCAAGTCTTGCTGGTTTGATAGTACCAAGTGGCTCCTGCAATCTGCCATCCAGAAGAGGGGCAGTTGAGTTTTGTTTGCCAGAGGAAAGGGCCGTGGTTTGTGTTTGGGGGCATATGGCTGGGAGTGGCCGGCTGTCTCATTAAAAAGATCGATACGCAGGATGGTTCCCAGACCCAAGGTGGCACCAGTGCCAAGTCGGGCTGTTTTTATAGTACCAAGTGCGTCCTGCAATTTGCCATCCAGAAGAGGGGCAGTTGAGTTTTGTTTGCCAGAGAAAAGCGCCGTTGTTTGTGTTTGGGGGCTTGTGGCTGGGAGTGGCCGACTGGCGCCTTAGAATCTGCGATACGCAGCATGGTTCCCAGACCCAAGGTGGCACCAGTTCCAAGTTGGGCTGGTTTGATAGTACCAAGTGGCTCCTGCAATCTGCCATCCAGAAGCGGGGCAGCTTACTTTTGTTTGCCAGGGAAACGGGCCGAGGTTTGTGTTTGGGGGCCTATGGCTGGGAGTGACCGGCTGGCTCCTGGAAAGCTACAATAGGCAGGATGGTGACCAGACCTATGGTGGCACCAGTGCCAAGTTGGGCTGGTTTGATAGTACCAAGTTGCTCCTGCAATCTGCCATCAAAAAGTTGGCAGGCGAGTTTTGTTTTCCAGGGAAAAGCGCTGTGGTTTGTGTTTGGGGGCCTGTGGCTGGGAGTGGCCGGCTGGCTCCTTAGAATCCACGATACGCAGGATGGTTCCCAGACCCAAGGTGGCACCAGTGCCAAGTCGGGCTGGTTTGATACTACCAAGTGGTTCCTGCAATCTGCCATCCAGAAGCAGGGCAGCTTACTTTTGTTTGCCAGGGAAACGGGCCGTGGGTTTTGTTTGGGGGCATATAGCTGAGAGTGGCCCGCTGGCCCCTGAAAATCCACGCTAGGCAGCATGGTTCCCAGATGCAAGGTGGCACCAGTGCCCAGTCGGGCTGGTTTGATGGTGCAAAGTGGCTCCTGCAATCTGCCATCCAGAAGCGGGGCAGCTGATTTTTGTTTGCCAGAGAAAAATTCCGTGGATTGTTTTTGGGGGCATATTGCTGGGAGTGGCCGGCTGGCTCCTTAAAATGCTCGATACGCATGATGGTTCCCAGGCCCAAGGTGTCACCACTACCAAGTCGGCCTGCGGTTTTAGTATCAAGTTCATCCTGCAATTTGCCATCCAGAAGAGGGGCAGTTGAGTTTTGTTTGCCAGAGAAACGGGCCGAGGTTTCTGTTTGGGGACATATGGCTGAGAGTGGCCGGCTGGCCCCTGAAAATCCACGATACACAACATGGTTCCCAGATCCAAGGTGGCACCAGTGCCAAGTTGGGCTGGTTTGATAGTACCAAGTGTCTCCTGCAATCTGCCATCCAGAAGCGGGGCAGCTTACTTTTGTTTGCCAGAGAAATAGGCCTAGGTTTTTGTTTGGGGGCCTGTGGCTAGGAGTGGCCTGCTGGCTCCTAAGAATCCACGATACGCAGGATGTTTACCAGACCCATGGTGGCACCAGTGCCAAGTTGGGCTGGTTTGATAGTACCAAGTGGCTCCTGCAAACTCCATCAAAAAGTTGGCAGGCGTGTTTTGCTTTCCAGGGAACAGCGCCGTTGATTTTGTTTGGAGGCCTGTGGCTGGGAGTGGCCGGCTGGCTCCTTAGAATCCACGATACGCAGGATGGTTCCCAGACCCATGGTGGCACCAGTGCCAAGTTGGGCTGGTTTGAT
This sequence comes from Melospiza melodia melodia, assembly GCF_035770615.1. Lineage (NCBI taxonomy): Eukaryota > Metazoa > Chordata > Aves > Passeriformes > Passerellidae > Melospiza > Melospiza melodia. The sequence continues at coordinate 42,465,382 of NC_086195.1, read as the reverse complement.
AGTACCAAGTGGTTCCTGCAATCTGCCATCCAGAAGCAGGGCAGCTGAGTTTTGTTTGCCAGAGAAAAGGGCCTTGGTTTGTGTTTGGGGGCATATGGCTGGGTGTGGCCAGCTGGCTCCTTAAAATGCACGATATGCAACATGGCTCCCAGACCCAAGGTGGCACCAGTGCCAAGTTGGGCTGGTTTGATAGTACCAAGTGGCTCCTGCAATCTTCCATGATCACGTGGAGAAATACTTTCTGGTTTCAGCCTCATGCTCTTTCTTCTCTCCCTCAACTTCTCTATCACCTCTCATCTGGTTCACATGCGCTGTCTTCAAGGTCCACAGGCTACTTTTCACAGAATCTTCTGGCCTGATGAAGTAAGAATGATGAATAGAACAGAGCTGGGATCTATTTTCCAGTTTGGATAAAATGCATTCTGCACACAAATCCAAGGAGAACGGGCTGCCCCGATGCCCAGAAAATCTTTCACTCCTGCTAGTGTTCTACGTCAACCGCAACTTAGTCTGAAAGAAAAGCTTTTTCTCTGAGAGCATCTGAGAGGTTTGCATGAAGCACTGATATCTGACATATGCAATTTTGAATAGGAGAGGAAAAAGAAAATGGCAAGGAGTTTTTAATTTTAGTGGTTTCAATTTTAATTTCCGTGCACTTTTTCAAAACTTGTCAGCTCAAATGCCCATCAACATCTTTTAGTCATCTGTAAGTCAGTATTCATATAAAATGTGCTTCAAATCCAAAGAATTTCAAATTTGCACTCCAAGCTTCTATGCCTAGATTTATGATTTCCTACACATATTAGATGAAAGGAAGGCCTTTTTTACTGTGGGAGTGCTGGAACACTGGAACAGGTTGCCCAGAGAAGTTGTGGGTGTCCCATCCCTGAAAGTATTCAAGGTCACCTTGGACGGGGCTTGGAGCAGCAACAAAGGAGAAGCTTGATGGTAGAGAAACAAAGTCGGACTATAGAAGAAACTCGGATTGAAGTATAGGATCAAGTTTTCTCTCAGCTCTTGGGGTAAATTCAAAGTTGTACAAAATGACATTTATCTGTGCTATTCACTACTGTAACAGAAAGTTTCATGAAAACTGTACAGAAGATAGTAAATTTTAAAAGAGATAAGAATTACAGCATAAAATCCATGGGATAGGTTACAACATGAGACACTCTCTAAGAGAAAATCTCTTTGTTTCAGCACTTCATCGGGGTAAGATTTCATGAAGTGCCAAAGAAGGCGGCAAAATATCATTCGGGACATTATTTACTGGAATTCAGCCTGGCCATTAGTAGGAACTGCCTTTGAACATATCATGTAGATATACCACACACACTTTCCCTTCACTGAAAAATTACTGTTTACAACAAATAAGCAATTGACGATCAAAATTGATTGAAAGCATCTTAAACATGTCAAGTATTTCATTGTAGATGATCTGTGATCCAAATGCTTCTTCCACCTTCGAGAGGGACAGAAGAATTCTTCCATATCATGATGGTTTAAAATTGTATCAACCAATGTTTTCTGCTGAAAAGATATCATCTATTTTTTTCTATTTTTGGAAGAAAATATTCCTAGACATACAACAGGTGAGAACTAAGTAATTTTAAAGAAACAAATGAAATGAAAATATTCTGTAAATAGAATGAAATGAAAAGCTGTGTTTTAAATAGGAGCTAAATATTAAACAGAATTTTTGTACCAGGCATTTGAATTACTGCACCAGCTCTTTTGCCCATCAAGAGAGGCATTTAGCATTTCAGTCTTTTCCAAGGTGTTCATGATCTGCTATGCTGATCTCTGTGTGTGCCTAGGTGTGTGTGGAGGGGGGGGCATATGAAGGGGAGTGTGTATGTTTGCTTTACAATTGTTGTGGCAGATTCATGCCTCAGCTCCACATTTTGTTTTAAAAAGGTCACACCGAGTGGATATGAAGTTTACTATCAACAAGAGATCGATTCCCAAATCATCCATTTGACTCTCCCTTATAAATCATGTGCTTTGTTGCATATTTTATCAAATATACTTTCAAGCCAGATGGAGGAAGGAGGATGTGGGAATCCCTCCACCATCTTGCAACTTTTATGTAAGTAGGTTTTCAAGAAAATCATCATTTCTCTTTTAAATATGTCTGGAACAGGCATGATGGTAGTGTCAACCTGTTGGAGTTTTTGTTGCTGGAAGAAGTTGTACAAAAGGATTGGTTTTTACATTGACCAGTTACTGAATCAAGCGCAGGAATACATTGGAAATTTAGCTGGGGGTTCCTTTTCCCAGCAGACTACTTCTAGAACGAGCTTGTACACTGAAGCTGACTCTTTTGCTCTCTTTTTGTTTCTTTCCTATTTTCTTGGCTTCTTTGCCACTATCTAGACAATTTTGGAACTTTGTTCCCAACTAAAATGGTTTCAATAGTCTGATTGTGATCATACATTTTTACAAGGAATTTTTAAAATCTTTCCTCGAGTCCAGAAAGTCAAGGACTTAGATCTTTTTCTTCCCTTATCAATATTGCCATGAAATTGATAAATAAAGACCAACTCTTTATTTTTGTTTTTAACCCACGTAGATAATTCCCATCCATTAATCCATTTTGTGGACCAATAGCTGCCATTCTGATGGAAGCTGTCACTTCTTAACAATAGGCATTCTGTGACTATGTTGACTGCACTTTGGGTGAAGATCCTAACTGGTCTTAGATATACATAGGGAGAAATTTGCTCAGCCAGTGTCAGTCTTAAGCATGCGTATCAGAAGATCTTTCTAGAGCTGGGAATTTTCCCATGAAAGGGATTCAGTTAGGGAAGAGACACTTGTGCCAGAGTTTTACATTCTTCTTGAACACTGCTTAAGGAACTTAGATGCCATGTCCATTTGGATCTCTGTCTGCACAGAACTTTGTCATGCCAGCGCTTTGAAATGCATCTTGAAGAGAATTCACTAGCACAGAATGAAAGAGAGTGGAAGGGGTTGGTGGGGCTAACCAGGCCCAACCCCCCTGCCTAAACCAGGATACCTAGAGCCTCTTGCCCAGGATTCTATCTGGGTGTACTTTTAATGTCTTCAAAGATCCAGGCTCCACAATCTTTCTGGGCAGTCTGTGCCGTGGTTCAGTCACCCTGACAGTAAAGAAACATTTACTGATGTTCAAAGGCAATCTCCTGTATTTCAGTGTGTGCCCACTGCCTCTTGTCTTTTCCCTCAGCATCACTGAAAAGACACTGATTCCCTCCCCTTTGCACTATTGCTTCCATATGTATGTGTGATGCCATGTAGAGGTATGTCAAAAACCTCCCTGAAGCCCAGGCAGATAATATTCCCTTCATCTACCAGTCAAGTTGATTCATCAGAGGAGTTTAAAGTGATGTTCAGCATGAAATTCCCCTGAAAAATCATGCTAACTACATTATTTGGTCATCTGTCATGTGCCTGGCAAGGATTTCCAGGAAGAGCTGCTTCATCAACTTCCTGGGGATAAAAAAGAGGCTGGCTGGTTTGTACTATGGCGAGTCCTCTTAATTGCCTTTTTTGAAGATGGGTGTCATTTGCTAACATCCACCCTTTAGCTCCTCTTCTCATCTACACCTCGGCAAAAAGCTTTTCCACTATGTCTGGCTAGGAAAAACTGTGCCAGCACAGAAAACATCTCCCATCGTGTTCTAGAAGTTGCACGGATGTCTGCCAAGTGTTTGGCAGGAAGAAAAGAAAAGTTGTCCAAAACAGCTTCCAATCGAATGTTCCTGTGATTGGAAAAGTCAGGAGAGTGCAAAGGTACTGTTTTCTATCAGTTGGCAAGGTGCGCACACAATCCCAGTGTTGTACAGCTTGCTTCTTCACCTTCCCGAAGCTGCCGCTCTCGCCGGCTGCCGGAGCCCAAGAAGCGGCTTCTTCGCGCAAAGACGATTGTGCCGCTCACAGTGCTCTCCTTAGCGCGGCTTCTGCCGAAAGACGCCCGGCAGCGGCTCTTACCTCCGGAGAGCATCCTACCCTCGTCTTTCGCGTCTTTTGTAGTCTACATCTTAGCAAAACGCTTTTCCACTATGTCTGGCTAGGAAAAACTGTGCCAGCACAGAAAACATCTCCCATCGTGTTCTAGAAGTTGCACGGATGTCTGCCAAGTGTTTGGCAGGAAGAAAAGAAAAGTTGTCCAGAACAGCTTCCAATCGAATGTTCCTGTGATTGGAAAAGTCAGGAGAGTGCAAAGGTACTGTTTTCTATCAGTTGGCAAGGTGCGCACACAATCCCAGTGTTGTACAGCTTGCTTCTTCACCTTCCCGAAGCTGCCGCTCTCGCCGGCTGCCGGAGCCCAAGAAGCGGCTTCTTCGCGCAAAGACGATTGTGCCGCTCACAGTGCTCTCCTTAGCGCAGCTTCTGCCGAAAGACGCCCGGCAGCGGCTCTTACCTCCGGAGAGCATCCTACCTTCGTCTTTCGCGTCTTATGTAGTCTACATCTTAGCAAAACGCTTCTCCACTATGTCTGGCTAGGAAAAACTGTGCCAGCACAGAAAACATCTCCCATCGTGTTCTAGAAGTTGCACGGATGTCTGCCAAGTGTTTGGCAGGAAGAAAAGAAAAGTTGTCCAGAACAGCTTCCAATCGAATGTTCCTGTGATTGGAAAAGTCAGGAGAGTGCAAAGGTACTGTTTTCTATCAGTTGGCAAGGTGCGCACACAATCCCAGTGTTGTACAGCTTGCTTCTTCACCTTCCCGAAGCTGCCGCTCTCGCCGGCTGCCGGAGCCCAAGAAGCGGCTTCTTCGCGCAAAGACGATTGTGCCGCTCACAGTGCTCTCCTTAGCGCGGCTTCTGCCGAAAGACGCCCGGCAGCGGCTCTTACCTCCGGAGAGCATCCTACCCTCGTCTTTCGCGTCTTTTGTAGTCTACATCTTAGCAAAACGCTTTTCCACTATGTCTGGCTAGGAAAAACTGTGCCAGCACAGAAAACATCTCCCATCGTGTTCTAGAAGTTGCACGGATGTCTGCCAAGTGTTTGGCAGGAAGAAAAGAAAAGTTGTCCAAAACAGCTTCCAATCGAATGTTCCTGTGATTGGAAAAGTCAGGAGAGTGCAAAGGTACTGTTTTCTATCAGTTGGCAAGGTGCGCACACAATCCCAGTGTTGTACAGCTTGCTTCTTCACCTTCCCGAAGCTGCCGCTCTCGCCGGCTGCCGGAGCCCAAGAAGCGGCTTCTTCGCGCAAAGACGATTGTGCCGCTCACAGTGCTCTCCTTAGCGCGGCTTCTGCCGAAAGACGCCCGGCAGCGGCTCTTACCTCCGGAGAGCATCCTACCTTCGTCTTTCGCGTCTTATGTAGTCTACACCTCGGCAAAAAGCTTTTCCACTATGTCTGGCTAGGAAAAACTGTGCCAGCACAGAAAACATCTCCCATCGTGTTCTAGAAGTTGCACGGATGTCTGCCAAGTGTTTGGCAGGAAGAAAAGAAAAGTTGTCCAAAACAGCTTCCAATCGAATGTTCCTGTGATTGGAAAAGTCAGGAGAGTGCAAAGGTACTGTTTTCTATCAGTTGGCAAGGTGCGCACACAATCCCAGTGTTGTACAGCTTGCTTCTTCACCTTCCCGAAGCTGCCGCTCTCGCCGGCTCCCGGAGCCCAAGAAGCGGCTTCTTCGCGCAAAGACGATTGTGCCGCTCACAGGGCTCTCCTTAGCGCGGCTTCTGCCGAAAGACGCCCGGCAGCGGCTCTTACCTCCGGAGAGCATCCTACCTTCGTCTTTCGCGTCTTTTGTAGTCTACACCTCGGCAAAACGCTTTTCCACTATGTCTGGCTAGGAAAAACTGTGCCAGCACAGAAAACATCTCCCATCGTGTTCTAGAAGTTGCACGGATGTCTGCCAAGTGTTTGGCAGGAAGAAAAGAAAAGTTGTTCAAAACAGCTTCCAATCGAATGTTCATGTGATTGGAAAAGTCAGGAGAGTGCAAAGGTACTGTTTTCTATCAGTTGGCAAGGTGCGCACACAATCCCAGTGTTGTACAGCTTGCTTCTTCACCTTCCCGAAGCTGCCGCTCTCGCCGGCTGCCGGAGCCCAAGAAGCGGCTTCTTCGCGCAAAGACGATTGTGCCGCTCACAGTGCTCTCCTTAGCGCGGCTTCTGCCGAAAGACGCCCGGCAGCGGCTCTTACCTCCGGAGAGCATCCTACCTTCGTCTTTCGCGTCTTTTGTAGTCTACATCTTAGCAAAACGCTTTTCCACTATGTCTGGCTAGGAAAAACTGTGCCAGCACAGAAAACATCTCCCATCGTGTTCTAGAAGTTGCACGGATGTCTGCCAAGTGTTTGGCAGGAAGAAAAGAAAAGTTGTCCAAAACAGCTTCCAATCGAATGTTCCTGTGATTGGAAAAGTCAGGAGAGTGCAAAGGTACTGTTTTCTATCAGTTGGCAAGGTGCGCACACAATCCCAGTGTTGTACAGCTTGCTTCTTCACCTTCCCGAAGCTGCCGCTCTCGCCGGCTGCCGGAGCCCAAGAAGCGGCTTCTTCGCGCAAAGACGATTGTGCCGCTCACAGTGCTCTCCTTAGCGCGGCTTCTGCTGAAAGACGCCCGGCAGCGGCTCTTACCTCCGGAGAGCATCCTACCTTCGTCTTTCGCGTCTTATGTAGTCTACACCTCGGCAAAAAGCTTTTCCACTATGTCTGGCTAGGAAAAACTGTGCCAGCACAGAAAACATCTCCCATCGTGTTCTAGAAGTTGCACGGATGTCTGCCAAGTGTTTGGCAGGAAGAAAAGAAAAGTTGTCCAAAACAGCTTCCAATCGAATGTTCCTGTGATTGGAAAAGTCAGGAGAGTGCAAAGGTACTGTTTTCTATCAGTTGGCAAGGTGCGCACACAATCCCAGTGTTGTACAGCTTGCTTCTTCACCTTCCCGAAGCTGCCGCTCTCGCCGGCTGCCGGAGCCCAAGAAGCGGCTTCTTCGCGCAAAGACGATTGTGCCGCTCACAGTGCTCTCCTTAGCGCGGCTTCTGCCGAAAGACGCCCGGCAGCGGCTCTTACCTCCGGAGAGCATCCTACCCTCGTCTTTCGCGTCTTTTGTAGTCTACATCTTAGCAAAACGCTTTTCCACTATGTCTGGCTAGGAAAAACTGTGCCAGCACAGAAAACATCTCCCATCGTGTTCTAGAAGTTGCACGGATGTCTGCCAAGTGTTTGGCAGGAAGAAAAGAAAAGTTGTCCAAAACAGCTTCCAATCGAATGTTCCTGTGATTGGAAAAGTCAGGAGAGTGCAAAGGTACTGTTTTCTATCAGTTGGCAAGGTGCGCACACAATCCCAGTGTTGTACAGCTTGCTTCTTCACCTTCCCGAAGCTGCCGCTCTCGCCGGCTGCCGGAGCCCAAGAAGCGGCTTCTTCGCGCAAAGACGATTGTGCCGCTCACAGTGCTCTCCTTAGCGCGGCTTCTGCCGAAAGACGCCCGGCAGCGGCTCTTACCTCCGGAGAGCATCCTACCTTCGTCTTTCGCGTCTTATGTAGTCTACACCTCGGCAAAAAGCTTTTCCACTATGTCTGGCTAGGAAAAACTGTGCCAGCACAGAAAACATCTCCCATCGTGTTCTAGAAGTTGCACGGATGTCTGCCAAGTGTTTGGCAGGAAGAAAAGAAAAGTTGTCCAAAACAGCTTCCAATCGAATGTTCCTGTGATTGGAAAAGTCAGGAGAGTGCAAAGGTACTGTTTTCTATCAGTTGGCAAGGTGCGCACACAATCCCAGTGTTGTACAGCTTGCTTCTTCACCTTCCCGAAGCTGCCGCTCTCGCCGGCTCCCGGAGCCCAAGAAGCGGCTTCTTCGCGCAAAGACGATTGTGCCGCTCACAGGGCTCTCCTTAGCGCGGCTTCTGCCGAAAGACGCCCGGCAGCGGCTCTTACCTCCGGAGAGCATCCTACCTTCGTCTTTCGCGTCTTTTGTAGTCTACACCTCGGCAAAACGCTTTTCCACTATGTCTGGCTAGGAAAAACTGTGCCAGCACAGAAAACATCTCCCATCGTGTTCTAGAAGTTGCACGGATGTCTGCCAAGTGTTTGGCAGGAAGAAAAGAAAAGTTGTTCAAAACAGCTTCCAATCGAATGTTCATGTGATTGGAAAAGTCAGGAGAGTGCAAAGGTACTGTTTTCTATCAGTTGGCAAGGTGCGCACACAATCCCAGTGTTGTACAGCTTGCTTCTTCACCTTCCCGAAGCTGCCGCTCTCGCCGGCTGCCGGAGCCCAAGAAGCGGCTTCTTCGCGCAAAGACGATTGTGCCGCTCACAGTGCTCTCCTTAGCGCGGCTTCTGCCGAAAGACGCCCGGCAGCGGCTCTTACCTCCGGAGAGCATCCTACCTTCGTCTTTCGCGTCTTTTGTAGTCTACATCTTAGCAAAACGCTTTTCCACTATGTCTGGCTAGGAAAAACTGTGCCAGCACAGAAAACATCTCCCATCGTGTTCTAGAAGTTGCACGGATGTCTGCCAAGTGTTTGGCAGGAAGAAAAGAAAAGTTGTCCAAAACAGCTTCCAATCGAATGTTCCTGTGATTGGAAAAGTCAGGAGAGTGCAAAGGTACTGTTTTCTATCAGTTGGCAAGGTGCGCACACAATCCCAGTGTTGTACAGCTTGCTTCTTCACCTTCCCGAAGCTGCCGCTCTCGCCGGCTGCCGGAGCCCAAGAAGCGGCTTCTTCGCGCAAAGACGATTGTGCCGCTCACAGTGCTCTCCTTAGCGCGGCTTCTGCTGAAAGACGCCCGGCAGCGGCTCTTACCTCCGGAGAGCATCCTACCTTCGTCTTTCGCGTCTTATGTAGTCTACACCTCGGCAAAAAGCTTTTCCACTATGTCTGGCTAGGAAAAACTGTGCCAGCACAGAAAACATCTCCCATCGTGTTCTAGAAGTTGCACGGATGTCTGCCAAGTGTTTGGCAGGAAGAAAAGAAAAGTTGTCCAAAACAGCTTCCAATCGAATGTTCCTGTGATTGGAAAAGTCAGGAGAGTGCAAAGGTACTGTTTTCTATCAGTTGGCAAGGTGCGCACACAATCCCAGTGTTGTACAGCTTGCTTCTTCACCTTCCCGAAGCTGCCACTCTCAGGAGGTAAGAGCCGCTGCCGGGCGTCTTTCGGCAGAAGCCGCGCTAAAGAGAGCCCTGTGAGCGGCACAATCGTCTTTGCGCGAAGAAGCCGCTTCTTGGGCTCCGGCAGCCGGCGAGAGCGGCAGCTTCGGGAAGGTGAAGAAGCAAGCTGTACAACACTGGGATTGTGTGCGCACCTTGCCAACTGATAGAAAACAGTACCTTTGCACTCTCCTGACTTTTCCAATCACAGGAACATTCGATTGGAAGCTGTTTTGGACAACTTTTCTTTTCTTCCTGCCAAACACTTGGCAGACATCCGTGCAACTTCTAGAACACGATGGGAGATGTTTTCTGTGCTGGCACAGTTTTTCCTAGCCAGACATAGTGGAAAAGCTTTTTGCCGAGGTGTAGACTACATAAGACGCGAAAGACGAAGGTAGGATGCTCTCCGGAGGTAAGAGCCGCTGCCGGGCGTCTTTCAGCAGAAGCCGCGCTAAGGAGAGCACTGTGAGCGGCACAATCGTCTTTGCGCGAAGAAGCCGCTTCTTGGGCTCCGGCAGCCGGCGAGAGCGGCAGCTTCGGGAAGGTGAAGAAGCAAGCTGTACAACACTGGGATTGTGTGCGCACCTTGCCAACTGATAGAAAACAGTACCTTTGCACTCTCCTGACTTTTCCAATCACAGGAACATTCGATTGGAAGCTGTTTTGGACAACTTTTCTTTTCTTCCTGCCAAACACTTGGCAGACATCCGTGCAACTTCTAGAACACGATGGGAGATGTTTTCTGTGCTGGCACAGTTTTTCCTAGCCAGACATAGTGGAAAAGCGTTTTGCTAAGATGTAGACTACAAAAGACGCGAAAGACGAAGGTAGGATGCTCTCCGGAGGTAAGAGCCGCTGCCGGGCGTCTTTCGGCAGAAGCCGCGCTAAGGAGAGCACTGTGAGCGGCACAATCGTCTTTGCGCGAAGAAGCCGCTTCTTGGGCTCCGGCAGCCGGCGAGAGCGGCAGCTTCGGGAAGGTGAAGAAGCAAGCTGTACAACACTGGGATTGTGTGCGCACCTTGCCAACTGATAGAAAACAGTACCTTTGCACTCTCCTGACTTTTCCAATCACAGGAACATTCGATTGGAAGCTGTTTTGGACAACTTTTCTTTTCTTCCTGCCAAACACTTGGCAGACATCCGTGCAACTTCTAGAACACGATGGGAGATGTTTTCTGTGCTGGCACAGTTTTTCCTAGCCAGACATAGTGGAAAAGCGTTTTGCTAAGATGTAGACTACAAAAGACGCGAAAGACGAAGGTAGGATGCTCTCCGGAGGTAAGAGCCGCTGCCGGGCGTCTTTCGGCAGAAGCCGCGCTAAGGAGAGCACTGTGAGCGGCACAATCGTCTTTGCGCGAAGAAGCCGCTTCTTGGGCTCCGGCAGCCGGCGAGAGCGGCAGCTTCGGGAAGGTGAAGAAGCAAGCTGTACAACACTGGGATTGTGTGCGCACCTTGCCAACTGATAGAAAACAGTACCTTTGCACTCTCCTGACTTTTCCAATCACAGGAACATTCGATTGGAAGCTGTTTTGGACAACTTTTCTTTTCTTCCTGCCAAACACTTGGCAGACATCCGTGCAACTTCTAGAACACGATGGGAGATGTTTTCTGTGCTGGCACAGTTTTTCCTAGCCAGACATAGTGGAAAAGCTTTTTGCCGAGGTGTAGACTACATAAGACGCGAAAGACGAAGGTAGGATGCTCTCCGGAGGTAAGAGCCGCTGCCGGGCGTCTTTCAGCAGAAGCCGCGCTAAGGAGAGCACTGTGAGCGGCACAATCGTCTTTGCGCGAAGAAGCCGCTTCTTGGGCTCCGGCAGCCGGCGAGAGCGGCAGCTTCGGGAAGGTGAAGAAGCAAGCTGTACAACACTGGGATTGTGTGCGCACCTTGCCAACTGATAGAAAACAGAACCTTTGCACTCTCCTGACTTTTCCAATCACATGAACATTCGATTGGAAGCTGTTTTGGACAACTTTTCTTTTCTTCCTGCCAAACACTTGGCAGACATCCGTGCAACTTCTAGAACACGATGGGAGATGTTTTCTGTGCTGGCACAGTTTTTCCTAGCCAGACATAGTGGAAAAGCTTTTTGCCGAGGTGTAGACTACATAAGACGCGAAAGACGAAGGTAGGATGCTCTCCGGAGGTAAGAGCCGCTGCCGGGCGTCTTTCGGCAGAAGCCGCGCTAAGGAGAGCACTGTGAGCGGCACAATCGTCTTTGCGCGAAGAAGCCGCTTCTTGGGCTCCGGGAGCCGGCGAGAGCGGCAGCTTCGGGAAGGTGAAGAAGCAAGCTGTACAACACTGGGATTGTGTGCGCACCTTGCCAACTGATAGAAAACAGTACCTTTGCACTCTCCTGACTTTTCCAATCACAGGAACATTCGATTGGAAGCTGTTTTGGACAACTTTTCTTTTCTTCCTGCCAAACACTTGGCAGACATCCGTGCAACTTCTAGAACACGATGGGAGATGTTTTCTGTGCTGGCACAGTTTTTCCTAGCCAGACATAGTGGAAAAGCGTTTTGCCGAGGTGTAGATGAGAAGAGGAGCTAAAGACGAAGGTAGGATGCTCTCCGGAGGTAAGAGCCGCTGCCGGGCGTCTTTCGGCAGAAGCCGCGCTAAGGAGAGCCCTGTGAGCGGCACAATCGTCTTTGCGCGAAGAAGCCGCTTCTTGGGCTCCGGCAGCCGGCGAGAGCGGCAGCTTCGGGAAGGTGAAGAAGCAAGCTGTACAACACTGGGATTGTGTGCGCACCTTGCCAACTGATAGAAAACAGTACCTTTGCACTCTCCTGACTTTTCCAATCACAGGAACATTCGATTGGAAGCTGTTTTGGACAACTTTTCTTTTCTTCCTGCCAAACACTTGGCAGACATCCGTGCAACTTCTAGAACACGATGGGAGATGTTTTCTGTGCTGGCACAGTTTTTCCTAGCCAGACATAGTGGAAAAGCGTTTTGCTAAGATGTAGACGACAAGAGAGGCTAAAGAGTGGATGTTAGCAAATGACACCCATCTTCAAAAAAGGCAATTAAGAGGACTCGCCATAGTACAAACCAGCCAACCTCTTTTTTATCCCCAGGAAGTTGATGAAGCAGCTCTTCCTGGAAATCCTTGCCAGGCACATGACAGATGACCAAATAATGTAGTTAGCATGATTTTTCAGGGGAATTTCATGCTGAACATCACTTTAAACTCCTCTGATGAATCAACTTGACTGGTAGATGAAGGGAATATTATCTGCCTGGGCTTCAGGGAGGTTTTTGACATACCTCTACATGGCATCACACATACATATGGAAGCAATAGTGCAAAGGGGAGGGAATCAGTGTCTTTTCAGTGATGCTGAGGGAAAAGACAAGAGGCAGTGGGCACACACTGAAATACAGGAGATTGCCTTTGAACATCAGTAAATGTTTCTTTACTGTCAGGGTGACTGAACCACGGCACAGACTGCCCAGAAAGATTGTGGAGCCTGGATCTTTGAAGACATTAAAAGTACACCCAGATAGAATCCTGGGCAAGAGGCTCTAGGTATCCTGGTTTAGGCAGGGGGGTTGGGCCTGGTTAGCCCCACCAACCCCTTCCACTCTCTTTCATTCTGTGCTAGTGAATTCTCTTCAAGATGCATTTCAAAGCGCTGGCATGACAAAGTTCTGTGCAGACAGAGATCCAAATGGACATGGCATCTAAGTTCCTTAAGCAGTGTTCAAGAAGAATGTAAAACTCTGGCACAAGTGTCTCTTCCCTAACTGAATCCCTTTCATGGGAAAATTCCCAGCTCTAGAAAGATCTTCTGATACGCATGCTTAAGACTGACACTGGCTGAGCAAATTTCTCCCTATGTATATCTAAGACCAGTTAGGATCTTCACCCAAAGTGCAGTCAACATAGTCACAGAATGCCTATTGTTAAGAAGTGACAGCTTCCATCAGAATGGCAGCTATTGGTCCACAAAATGGATTAATGGATGGGAATTATCTACGTGGGTTAAAAACAAAAATAAAGAGTTGGTCTTTATTTATCAATTTCATGGCAATATTGATAAGGGAAGAAAAAGATCTAAGTCCTTGACTTTCTGGACTCGAGGAAAGATTTTAAAAATTCCTTGTAAAAATGTATGATCACAATCAGACTATTGAAACCATTTTAGTTGGGAACAAAGTTCCAAAATTGTCTAGATAGTGGCAAAGAAGCCAAGAAAATAGGAAAGAAACAAAAAGAGAGCAAAAGAGTCAGCTTCAGTGTACAAGCTCGTTCTAGAAGTAGTCTGCTGGGAAAAGGAACCCCCAGCTAAATTTCCAATGTATTCCTGCGCTTGATTCAGTAACTGGTCAATGTAAAAACCAATCCTTTTGTACAACTTCTTCCAGCAACAAAAACTCCAACAGGTTGACACTACCATCATGCCTGTTCCAGACATATTTAAAAGAGAAATGATGATTTTCTTGAAAACCTACTTACATAAAAGTTGCAAGATGGTGGAGGGATTCCCACATCCTCCTTCCTCCATCTGGCTTGAAAGTATATTTGATAAAATATGCAACAAAGCACATGATTTATAAGGGAGAGTCAAATGGATGATTTGGGAATCGATCTCTTGTTGATAGTAAACTTCATATCCACTCGGTGTGACCTTTTTAAAACAAAATGTGGAGCTGAGGCATGAATCTGCCACAACAATTGTAAAGCAAACATACACACTCCCCTTCATATGCCCCCCCCTCCACACACACCTAGGCACACACAGAGATCAGCATAGCAGATCATGAACACCTTGGAAAAGACTGAAATGCTAAATGCCTCTCTTGATGGGCAAAAGAGCTGGTGCAGTAATTCAAATGCCTGGTACAAAAATTCTGTTTAATATTTAGCTCCTATTTAAAACACAGCTTTTCATTTCATTCTATTTACAGAATATTTTCATTTCATTTGTTTCTTTAAAATTACTTAGTTCTCACCTGTTGTATGTCTAGGAATATTTTCTTCCAAAAATAGAAAAAAATAGATGATATCTTTTCAGCAGAAAACATTGGTTGATACAATTTTAAACCATCATGATATGGAAGAATTCTTCTGTCCCTCTCGAAGGTGGAAGAAGCATTTGGATCACAGATCATCTACAATGAAATACTTGACATGTTTAAGATGCTTTCAATCAATTTTGATCGTCAATTGCTTATTTGTTGTAAACAGTAATTTTTCAGTGAAGGGAAAGTGTGTGTGGTATATCTACATGATATGTTCAAAGGCAGTTCCTACTAATGGCCAGGCTGAATTCCAGTAAATAATGTCCCGAATGATATTTTGCCGCCTTCTTTGGCACTTCATGAAATCTTACCCCGATGAAGTGCTGAAACAAAGAGATTTTCTCTTAGAGAGTGTCTCATGTTGTAACCTATCCCATGGATTTTATGCTGTAATTCTTATCTCTTTTAAAATTTACTATCTTCTGTACAGTTTTCATGAAACTTTCTGTTACAGTAGTGAATAGCACAGATAAATGTCATTTTGTACAACTTTGAATTTACCCCAAGAGCTGAGAGAAAACTTGATCCTATACTTCAATCCGAGTTTCTTCTATAGTCCGACTTTGTTTCTCTACCATCAAGCTTCTCCTTTGTTGCTGCTCCAAGCCCCGTCCAAGGTGACCTTGAATACTTTCAGGGATGGGACACCCACAACTTCTCTGGGCAACCTGTTCCAGTGTTCCAGCACTCCCACAGTAAAAAAGGCCTTCCTTTCATCTAATATGTGTAGGAAATCATAAATCTAGGCATAGAAGCTTGGAGTGCAAATTTGAAATTCTTTGGATTTGAAGCACATTTTATATGAATACTGACTTACAGATGACTAAAAGATGTTGATGGGCATTTGAGCTGACAAGTTTTGAAAAAGTGCACGGAAATTAAAATTGAAACCACTAAAATTAAAAACTCCTTGCCATTTTCTTTTTCCTCTCCTATTCAAAATTGCATATGTCAGATATCAGTGCTTCATGCAAACCTCTCAGATGCTCTCAGAGAAAAAGCTTTTCTTTCAGACTAAGTTGCGGTTGACGTAGAACACTAGCAGGAGTGAAAGATTTTCTGGGCATCGGGGCAGCCCGTTCTCCTTGGATTTGTGTGCAGAATGCATTTTATCCAAACTGGAAAATAGATCCCAGCTCTGTTCTATTCATCATTCTTACTTCATCAGGCCAGAAGATTCTGTGAAAAGTAGCCTGTGGACCTTGAAGACAGCGCATGTGAACCAGATGAGAGGTGATAGAGAAGTTGAGGGAGAGAAGAAAGAGCATGAGGCTGAAACCAGAAAGTATTTCTCCACGTGATCATGGAAGATTGCAGGAGCCACTTGATACTATCAAACCAGCCCAACTTGGCACTGGTGCCACCTTGGGTCTGGGAGCCATGTTGCATATCGTGCATTTTAAGGAGCCAGCTGGCCACACCCAGCCATATGCCCCCAAAAACACAAACCAAGGCCCTTTTCTCTGGCAAACAAAAGTAAGCTGCCCCGCTTCTGGATGGCAGATTGCAGGAGCTACTTAGTACTATCAAATCAGCCCGACTTGGCACAGGTGCCCCCTTGGATCTGGGAACCATCCTGTGTATCGTGGATTTTCAGGGGCCAGCCAGCCACTCTCAGCCATATGCCCCCAAAAACAAACCACGGACCTTTTCTCTGGCAAACAAAACTCAACTGCCCCTCTTCTGGATGGCAAATTTTAGGACGCACTTTGTACTACGAAAACCGCCCGTTGTGGCACTGGTGCCACCTTGTGTCAGGGAACCATCCTGCATATCGAGCTTTTTAAGGAGCCAGCCGGCCAGCCCCAGCCATATACCCCCAAAAACAAACCACGGACCATTTCTCATGGAAAAAAAAATCCGCTGCCCCGCGTCTGGATGGCAGATTGCAGGAGCCACTTTGCACCATCAAACCAGCCCGACTTGGCACTGGTGCCACCTTGGGTCTGGGAACAATCCTGCGTATCGTACATATTCAGGAACCAGCCGAACACTCCCAGCCACAGGCCCCCAAACACAAACAACGGCCCATTTCCCTGGCAAACAAAACTCAGCGGCCCCGCTTCTGGATGGCAGTTTGCAGGAGCCACTTGGGACTATCAAACCAGCCCGACTTGGCACTGGTGCCACCTTGGGTCTGGGAAACATCCTGCGTATCGTGGATTCTTAGGAGCCAGCCGGCCACTCCTAGCCACAGGCCCCCAAACAAAAACCTAGGCCTATTTCTCTGGCAAACAAAAGTAAGCTGCCCCGCTTCTGGATGGCAGATTGCAGGAGACACTTGGGACTATCAAACCAGCCCAACTTGGCACTGGTGCCACCTTGGATCTGGGAACCATGCTGTGTATCGTGGATATTCAGGGGCCAGCCGGCCACTCTCAGCCATATATCCCCAAACAGAAACCTCGGCCCTGTTCTCTGGCAAACAAAACTCAACTGCCCCTCTTCTGGATGGCAAATTGCAGGATGAACTTGATACTAAAACCGCAGGCCGACTTGGTAGTGGTGACACCTTGGACCTGGGAACCATCATGCGTATCGAGCATTTTAAGGAGCCAGCCGGCCACTCCCAGCAATATGCCCCCAAAAACAATCCACGGAATTTTTCTCTGGCAAACAAAAATCAGCTGCCCCGCTTCTGGATGGCAGATTGCAGGAGCCACTTTGCACCATCAAACCAGCCCGACTTGGCACTGGTGCCACCTTGCATCTGGGAAGCATGCTGCCTAGCGTGGATTTTCAGGAGCCAGCCGGCCACTCTCAGCCATAGGCCCCCAAACAAAACCCACGGCCCGTTTCCCTGGCAAACAAAATTAAGCTGCCCCGCTTCTGGATGGCAGATTGCAGGACGCACTTGGTAGTATCAAACCAGCCCGACTTGGCACTGGTGCCACCTTGGGTCTGGGAACCATCCTGCGTATCGTGGGTTCAAAGGAGCCAGCCGGCCACTCCCAGCCACAGGCCCCCAAATACAAACAACGGCGCTTTTCCCTGGAAAACAAAACTCGCCTGACAACTTTTTGATGGCAGATTGCAGGAGCCACTTGGTACTATCAAACCAGCCCAACTTGGCACTGGTGCCACCTCTGGTCTGGGAACCATGCTGCGTAACACAGATTCTAAGGCGCCAGTCGGCCACTCCCAGTCACAAGCCCCCAAACACAAACAACGGCGCTATTCTCTGGCAAACAAAACTCCACTGCCCCTCTTCTGGATGGCAAATTGCAGGACGCACTTGGTACTATAAAAACAGCCCTACTTGGCACTGGTGCCACCTTGGGTCTGGGAACCATCCTGCGTATCGGTCTTTTTAATGAGACAGCCGGCCACTCCCAGCCATATGCCCCCAAACACAACCCACGGCCCTTTTCTCTGGCAAACAAAACTCAACTGCACCGCTTCTGGATGGCAGATTGCAGGAGCCACTTGGTACTATCAAACCAGCCCGACTTGGCACTGGTGCCACCTTGGGTCTGGGAACCATCCAGCCTATCGTGGATTTTAAGGAGCCAGCCGGCTACTCCCAGCCACAGGCCCCCAACAAAAACCACGGCCCTTTATTCTGGCAAACCAAACTCAGCTGCCTCACTTCTGGATGGCAGATTGCAGGAGCCATTTGGTGTAATCAAACCAGCCCGACTTGGCACTGGTGCCACCTTGGGTCTGGGAACCATCCTGCGTATCGTGGATTCTAAGGAGCCAGCCGGCCACTCCCAGCCACAGGCCCCCAAACAAAATCAACGGCGCTGTTCCCTGGAAAACAAAACACGTCTGCCAACATTTTGATGGAGTTTGCAGGAGCCACTTGGTACTATCAAACCAGCCCAACTTGGCACTGGTGCCACCTTGGGTCTGGGAAACATCCTGCGTATCGTGGATTCTTAGGAGCCAGCCGGCCACTCCTAGCCACAGGCCCCCAGACAAAAACCTAGGCCTATTTCTCTGGCAAACAAAAGTAAGCTGCCCCGCTTCTGGATGGCAGATTGCAGGAGACACTTGGTACTATCAAACCAGCCCAACTTGGCACTGGTGCCACCTTGGATCTGGGAACCATGCTGTGTATCGTGGATATTCAGGGGCCACCCGGCCACTCTCAGCCATATGTCCCCAAACAGAAACCTCGGCCCGTTTCTCTGGCCAACAAAACTCAACTGCCCCTCTTCTGGATGGCAAATTGCAGGATGAACTTGATACTAAAACCGCAGGCCGACTTGGTAGTGGTGACACCTTGGGCCTGGGAACCATCATGCGTATCGAGCATTTTAAGGAGCCAGCCGGCCACTCCCAGCAATATGCCCCCAAAAACAATCCACGGAATTTTTCTCTGGCAAACAAAAATCAGCTGCCCCGCTTCTGGATGGCAGATTGCAGGAGCCACTTTGCACCATCAAACCAGCCCGACTTGGCACTGGTGCCAGCTTGCATCTGGGAACCATGCTGCCTAGCGTGGATTTTCAGGAGCCAGCCGGCCACTCTCAGCCATAGGCCCCCATACAAAACCCACGGCCCGATTCCCTGGCAAGCAAAATTAAGCTGCCCCGCTTCTGGATGGCAGATTGCAGGACGCACTTGGTAGTATCAAACCAGCCCGACTTGGCACTGGTGCCACCTTGGGTCTGGGAACCATCCTGCGTATCGTGGGTTCAAAGGAGCCAGACGGCCACTCCCAGCCATAGGTCCCAAGTCACAAACCTCGGCCCGTTTCACTGGCAAACAAAAGTAAGCTGCCCCGCTTCTGGATGGCAGATTGCAGGAGCCACATGGTACTATCAAACCAGCCCAACTTGGCACTGGTGCCACCTCTGGTCTGGGAACCATGCTGCGTAACACAGATTCTAAGGCGCCAGTCGGCCACTCCCAGCCACAAGCCCCCAAACACAAACAACGGCGCTATTCTCTGGCAAACAAAACTCAACTGCCCCTCTTCTGGATGGCAAATTGCAGGACGCACTTGGTACTATAAAAACAGCCCTACTTGGCACTGGTGCCACCTTGGGTCTGGGAACCATCCTGCGTATCGATCTTTATAATGAGACAGCCGGCCACTCCCAGCCATATGCCCCCAAACAAAACCCACGGCCCTTTTCTCTGGCAAACAACACTCAACTGCACCGCTTCTGGATGGCAGATTGCAGGAGCCACATGGTACTATCAAACCAGCCCGACTTGGCACTGGTGCCACCTTGGGTCTGGGAAACATCCTGCGTATTGTGGGTTGTCAGGAGCCAGCCGAACACTCTCGGCCACAGACCCCAATCAAAAACAACGGCCCGTTTCACAGGCAAACAAAACTCAGCTGCCCCGCTTCTGGATGGGAGATTGCAGGAGGCACTTGACACTGTGAAACCAGCCCCACTTGGCACTGGTGCCACCTTGGGTCTGGGAACCATGCTGCGTATCATGGATTTTCAGGAGCCAGCCGGCCACTCCCAGCCACAGGCCCCCAAACACAAACCACAGCATTTTTCTCTGGCAAACAAAATTCAGCTGCCCCGCTTCTGGATGGCAGATTGCAGGAGCCACTTGGGACTATCACACCAGCACAACATGGCACTGCTGCCACCTTGGATCTGGGAACCATCCTTCCTATCGTGGATTTTCAGGGGCCAGCCGGTCACTCTCAGCCATAGGCCCCAAACACAAACCACGGCCCTTTTCTCTGGAAAACAAAACTCAACTGCCCCTCTTCCTGATGGGAGATTGCAGGAGCCACTGGGTACTATGAAACCAGCCCTACTTGGCACTGGTGCCACCTTGGGTCTGGGAACCATGCTGCGTATCATGGATTTTCAGGAGCCAGCCGGCCACTGCCAGCCACAGGCCCCGAAACACAAACAACAGCCTTTTTCTCTGGCAAACAAAATTCAGCTGCCCCGCTTCTGGATGGCAGATTGCAGGAACCACTTGGTACTATCAAACCAGCCCGACTTGGCACTGGTGCCACCTTGGGTCTGGGAACCATCCTGCGTATCGTGGATTCTAAGGAGCCAGCTGGCCACTCCCAGCCACAGGCCCCAAAACACACACAACGGTGCTTTTCCCTGGAAAACAAAACTCGCCTGCCAAACATTTGATGGCAGATTGCAGGAGCCACTTGGTTTTATCAAATCAGCCGAACTTGGCACTGGTGCCACCATGGGTCTGGTCACCATCCTGCCTATCGTAGCTTTTCAGGTGCCACCCAGTCACCCCCAGCCAGAGGCCCCTAGACAAATATTTCGGCCCGTTTCCCTGGCAAACAAAAGTAAGCTACCCCGCTTCTGGATGGCAGATTGCAGGAGCCACTTTGCACCATCAAACCAGCCCAACTTGGCACTGGTGCCACCTCTGGTCTGGGAACCATCCTGCGTATCGTGGGTTCTAAGGAGCCAGCTAGCCACTCCCAGCCACAGGCCCCCAAACACAAACAACGGCGCTTTTCCCTGGAAAACAAAACTCGCCTGCCAACTTTTTGATGGCAGATTGCCAGAGCCACTTGGTACTATCAAACCAGCCCAACTTGGCACTGGTGCCACCATGGGTCTGGTCACCATCCTGCCTATCTTAGCTTTTCAGGAGCCAGCCGGTCACTCGCAGCCATAGGCCCCCAGACACAAACCTCGGCCCGTTTCCCTGGGAAACAAAAGTAAGCTGCCCCGCTTCTGCATGGCAGATTGCAGGAGCTATTTAGTACTATCAAACCACCCCGACTTGGCACTGGTGACACCTCTGGTGTGGGAACCATCCTGCTTATTGTGGATTTTCAGGGGCCAGCCGGCCACTATCAGCCATATGCCCCCAAAAACAAACCACGGCCCTTTTCTCTGGCAAACAAAACTCAACTGCCCCTCTTCTGGATGGCAAATTTTAGGACGCACTTTGTACTACGAAAACCGCCCAACGTGGCACTGGTGCCACCTTGTGTCAGGGAACCATCCTGCATATCGAGCTTTTTAAGGAGCCAGCCGGCCAGGCCCAGCCATATACCCCCAAAAACAAACCACGGACCATTTCTCATGGAAACAAAAATCCGCTGCCCCGCGTCTGGATGGCAGATTGCAGGAGCCACTTTGCACCATCAAACCAGCCCGACTTGGCACTGGTGCCACCTTGGGTCTGGGAACAATCCTGCATATCGTGGATTCTAAGGAGCCAGCCGGCCACTCCCAGCCACAGGCCCCCAAACACAAACAACGGCGCTTTTCCCTGGAAAACAAAACTCGCCTGCCAGCTTTTTGATGGCAGATTGCAGGAGCCACTTGGTACTATCAAATCATCCCAACTTGGCACTGGTGCCACTATGGGTCTGGGAACCATCCTGCCTATTGTAGCATTTCAGGAGCCAGCCGGTCACTCCCAGCCATAGGCCCCCAGACACAAACCTCGGACCGTTTCCCTGGCAAACAAAATTAAGCTGCCCCGATTCTGGATGGCAGATTGCAGGAGCCACGTGGTAGTGTCAAACCAGCCCGACTTGGCACTGGTGCCGCCTTGGGTCTGGGAACCATCCGGCTTATCGTGGATTCTAAGCAGCCACCCGGCCACTCTGAGCCACAGGCGCCCAAACACAAACAACGGCGCTTTTCCCTGGAAAACAAAAATCGCCTGCCAACATTTTGATGGCAGATTGCAGGAGCCACTTGGTGCTATCAAACCAGCCCAACTTGGCACTGGTGCCACCATGGGTCTGGTAAACATCCTGCCTATCGTAGCTTTTCAGGAGCCAGACGGTCACTCCCTGCCATAGGCCCCCAGACAAAAACCTCGGCCCGTTTCCCTGGCAAACAAAAGTAAACTGCCCCGCTTTTGGATGGCAGATTGCAGGATGCATTTGGTACTATCAAACCTGCCCGACTTGGCCCTGGTGCCACCTTGGCTCTGGGAACCATGCTGCGTAACGTAGATTCTACGAGGACAGGCGGCCACTCCCAGCCACAGGCCTCTAAACAACGGCGCTTTTCCCTGGAAAACAAAACTCGCCTGCCAAATTTTTGATGGCAGATTGCAGGAGCCACTTGGTACTATCAAATCATCCCAACTTGGCACTGGTGCCACTATGGGTCTGGGAACCATCCTGCCTATTGTAGCACTGCAGGAGCCAGCCGGTCACTCCCAGCCATAGGCCCCCAGACAAATATCTCGGCCCGTTTCCCTGGCAAACAAAAGTAAGCTGCCCCGCTTCTGGATGGCAGATTGCAGGAGCCACATGGTACTATCAAACCAGGCCAACATGGCACTGGTGCTACCTTGGCTCTGGGAACCATCCTGCCTATCGTGGATTTTCAGGGGCCAGCCGGCCACTCTCAGCCATATGCCCCCAAACACATACCACGGCCCTTTGCTCTGGCAAACAAAACTCAACTGCCCCTCTTCTGGATGGCAAATTGCAGGACGCACTTGGTACTACGAAAACAGCCCGACTTGGCAGTGATGCCACCTTGGGTCAGGGAACAATCCTGCGTATCGATCTTTTTAAGGAGCCAGCCGGCCACGTCCAGCCATATACCCCCAAAAAAAAACCACGGAACTTTTCTCCAGCAAACAAAAATCCGCTGCCCCGCGTCTGAATGGCAGATTTCAGGAGCTATTTAGTATTATCAAACCAGCCCGACTTGGCACTGGTGCCACCATGAGTCTGGTAACCATCCTGCCTATCGTAGCTTTTCAGTAGCCAACTGGTCACTCCCAGCCATAGGCCCCCAGACAAATACCTCGGCCCGTTTCCCTGGGAAACAAAGGTAAGATGTCCCGCTTCTGGATGGCAGATTGCAGGAGCCACTTGGTACTATCAAACCAGCCCAACTTGGCACTGGTGCCACCTTGGGTCTGGGAACCATCCTGCGTATCCTGGGTTCAAAGGAGGCAGCCGGCCACTCCCAGCCACAGGCCTCTAAACAAGAACAACGGCGCTTTTCCCTGGAAAACAAAACTCGCCTGACAACTTTTTGATGGCAGATTGCAGGAGCCACTTGGTACTATCAAACCAGCCCAACTTGGCACTGGTGCCACCATGGGTCTGGTCACCATCCTGCCTATCGTAGCTTTTCAGGAGCCAGCCGCTCACTCCCAGCCATAGGCCCCCAGACAAATATCTCGGCCCGTTTCCCTGGCAAACAAAAGTAAGCAGCCCCGCTTCTGGATGGCAGATTGCAGGAGCCACATGGTACTATCAAACCAGGCCAACATGGCACTGGTGCCACCTTGGTTCTGGGAACCATCCTGCCTATCGTGGATTTTCAGGGGCCAGCCGGCCACTCTCAACCATATGCCCCCAAACATATACCACGGCCCTTTTCTCTGGCAAAAAAAACTCAACTGCCCCTCTTCTGGATGGCAAATTGCAGGACGCACTTGGTACTACGAAAACAGCCCGACTTGGCACTGATGCCACCTTGGGTCAGGGAACAATCCTGCGTATCGATCTTTTAAGGAGCCAGCCGGCCGCGTCCAGCCATATACCCCCAAAAAAAAACCACGGAACTTTTCTGCAGCAAACAAAAATCCGCTGCCCCCCGTCTGGATGGCAGATTGCAGGAGCTATTTAGTATTATCAAACCAGCCCAACTTGGCACTGGTGCCACCATGAGTTTGGTAACCATCCTGCCTATCGTAGCTTTTCAGTAGCCAGCCAGTCACTCCCAGCCATAGGCCCCCAGACAAATACCTCGGCCCGTTTCCCTGGGAAACAAAATTAAGCTGTCCCGCTTCTGGATGGCAGATTGCAGGAGCCGCTTGGTACTATCAAACCAGCCCAACTTGGCACTGGCGCCACCTTGGCTCTGGGAACCATCCTGCGTATCCTGGGTTCAAAGGAGGCAGCCGGCCACTCCCAGCCACAGGCCTCCAAACACAAACAACGGCGCTTTTCCCTGGAAAACAAAACTGGCCTGCCAACTTTTTGATGGCAGATTGCAGGAGCCACTTGGTACTATCAAACCAGCCCAACTTGGCACTGGTGCCACCATGGGTCTGGTCACCATCCTGCCTATCGTAGCTTTTCAGGCGCCAGCCGGTCACTCCCAGCCATAGGCCCCCAGACACAAACCTCGGCCCGTTTCCCTGGCAAACAAAAGTAAGCTACCCCGCTTCTGGATGGCAGATTGCAGGAGCCACTTTGTACCATCAAACCAGCCCGACTTGGCACTGGTGCCACCTCTGGTCTGGGAACCATCCTGCGTATCGTGGATTCTAAGGAGCCAGCTGGCCACTCCCAGCCACAGGCCCCCAAACACAAACAACTGCGCTTTTCCCTGGAAAACAAAACTCACCTGCCAACTTTTTGATGGCAGATTGAAGGAGCCACTTGGTACTATCAAACCAGCCCAACTTGGCACTGGTGCCACCATGGGTCTGGTCACCATCCTGCCTATCGTAGCTTTTCAGGAGGCAGCCGGTCACTCCCAGCCATAGGCCCCCAGACACAAAGCTCTGCCCGTTTCCCTGGCAAACAAAAGTAAGCTACCCTGCTTCTGGATGGCAGATTGCAGGAGTCACTTTGCACCATCAAACCAGCCCGACTTGGCACTGGTGCCACCTCTGGTCTGGGACCCATCCTGCGTATCGTGGATTCTAAGGAGACAGCTGGCCACTCCCAGCCACAGGCCCCCAAACACAAACAACGGCGCTTTTCCCTGGAAAACAAAACTCGTTGCCAACTTTTTGATGGAAGATTGCAGGAGCCACTTTGTACTATCAAACCACCCCAACTTGGCAACAAGTGGTTCCTCCAATCAGACATCCAGAAGCTGGGCAGCTTACTTTTCTTTGCCAGGGAAACGGACCGTTGTTTGTGTTTGGAGGCGTATGGCTGGGAGTGGCCGACTGGCTCCTTAAAATCCACGATACGCAGGATGGTTCCCAGACCAGAGGTGGCACCACTGCCAAGACGGGCTAGTTTGATGGTGCAAAGTGGCTCCTGCAATCTGCCATCCAGAAGCGGGGTAGCTTACTTTTGTTTGCCAGGGAAAAGGGCCGAGCTTTCTGTCTGGGGCCCTATGGCTGCGAGTGACCGGCTGGCTCCTGAAAAGCTACGATAGGCAGGATGGTGACCAGACCCATGGTGGCACCAGTGCCAAGTTGGGCTGATTTGATAAAACCAAGTGGCTCCTGCAATCTGCCATCAAAAAGTTGGCAGGAGAGTTTTGTTTTCCAGGGAAAAGCGCCGTTGTTTGTGTTTGGGGGCCTGTGGCTGGGAGTGGCCGGCTGGCTCCTTAGAATCCACGATACGCAGCATGGTATCCAGACCCAAGGTGGCACCAGTGCCAAGTCGGGCTGGTTTGATAGTACAAAGTGGTTCCTGCAATCTGCCATCCAGAAGCGGGGCAGCTTACTTTTGTTTGCCAGGGAAACGGGCCGAGGTTTTTGTCTGGGGGCCTATGGCTGGGAGTGACCGGCTGGCTCCTGAAAAGCTACGATAGGCAGGATGGTGACCAGACCCATGGTGGCACCAGTCCCAAGTTGGGCTGATTTGATAGTACCAAGTGGCTCCTGCAATCTGTCGTCAAAATTTGGCAGGCGAGTTTTGTTTTCCAGGGAAAAGCGCCGTTGTTTGTGTTTGGGGGCCTGTGGCTGGGAGTGGCCGGCTGGCTCCTTAGAATCCACGATACGCAGGATGGTTCCCAGACCCAAGGTGGCACCAGTGCCAAGTTGGGCTAGTATGATGGTGCAAAGTGGCTCCTGCAATCTGCCATCCAGAAGCGGGGCAGATTACTTTTGTTTGCCAGGGAAAAGGGCCGAGGTTTGTGTCTCGGGGCCTATGGCTGGGAGTGACCGGCTGGCTCCTGAAAAGCTACGATAGGCAGGATGGTGACCAGACCCATGGTGGCACCAGTGCCAAGTTGGGCTGGTTTGATAGTACCAAGTGGCTCCTGCAATCTGCCATCAAAATGTCGGCAGGCGAGTTTTGTTTTCCAGGGAAAAGCGCCGTTGTTTGTGTTTGGGGGCCTGTGGCTGGGAGTGGCCGGCTGGCTCCTTAGAATCCACGCTACGCAGGATGGTTCCCAGACCTGAGGTGGCACCAGTGCCAAGTCGGGCTGGTTTGATAGTACCAAGTGCGTCCTGCAATCTGCCATCCAGAAGCGGGGCAGCTTACTTTTGTTTGCCAGGGAAACGGGCCGAGCTTTTTGTCTGGGGGCCTATGGCTGGGAGTGAGCGGCTGGCTCCTGAAAAGCTACGATAGGCAGAATGGTGAGCAGACCCATGGTGGCACCAGTGCCAAGTTGGGCTGGTTTGATAGCACCAAGTGGCTCCTGCAATCTGCCATCAAAATGTTGGCAGGCGAGTTTTGTTTTCCAGGGAAAAGCGCCGTTGTTTGTGTTTGGGTGCCTATGTCTGGGAGTGGCCGGCTGGCTCCTTAGAATCCACGATACGCAGGATGGTTCCCAGACCAGAGGTGGCACCAGTGCCAAGTCGGGCTGGTTTGATAGTACCGAGTGCGTCCTACAATCTGCCATCCAGAAGCGGGACAGCTTGCTTTTGTTTGCCAGGGAAACGGGTCGAGATTTGTGTCTGGGGGCCTATGGCTGGGAGTGACCGGCTAGGTCCTGAAAAGCTAAGGTAGGCAGGATGGTGACCAGACCCATGGTGGCACCAGTGCCAAGTTGGGCTGGTTTGATAGTACCAAGTGGCTCCTGCAATCTGCCATCAAAACGTTGGCAGGCGAGTTTTGTTTTCCAGGGAAAAGCGCCGTTGTTTGTGTTTGGGGGCCTGTGGCTGGGAGTGGCCGGCTGGCTCCTTAGAATCCACGATACGCAGCATGGTTCCCAGACCAGAGGTGGCACCAGTGCCAAGTCGGGCTGGTTTTATAGTACCAAGTGGTTCCTGCAATCTGCCATCCAGAAGCGGGGCAGCTTACTTTTGTTTGCCAGGGAAACGGGCCGAGGTTTTGGTCTGGGAGCCTATGGCTGGGAGTGACCGGCTGGCTCCTGAAAAGCTACGATAGGCAGGATGGTGACCAGACCCATGGTGGCACCAGTGCCAAGTTGGGCTGATTTGATAGTAGCAAGTGGCTCCTGCAATCTGCCATCAAAAAGTTGTCAGGCGAGTTTTGTTTTCCAGGGAAAAGCGCCGTTGTTTGTGTTTGGGGGCCTGTGGCTGGGAGTGGCCGGCTGGCTCCTTAGAATCCACGATACGCAGCATGGTTCCCAGACCAGAGGTGGCTCCAGTTCCAAGTCGGGCTATTTGATGGTGCAAAGTGGTTCCTGCAATCTGCCATCCAGAAGCGGGGCAGCTTACTTTGGTTTGCCAGGGAAAAGGGCAGAGCATTGTGTCTGGGCGCCTATGGCTGGGAGTGACCGGCTGGCTCCTGAAAAGCTACGATAAGCAGGATGGTGACCAGACCCATGGTGGCACCAGTGCCAAGTTGGGCTGATTTGATAGTACCAAGTGGCTCCTGCAATCTGCCATCAAAAAGTTGGCAGGCGAGTTTTGTTTTCCAGGGAAAAGCGCTGTGGTTTGTGTTTGGGGGCCTGTGGCTGGGAGTGGCCGGCTGGATCCTTATAATCCACGATACGCAGCATGGTTCCCAGACCCAAGGTGGCACCAGTGCCAAGTTGGGCTGGTTTGATAGTACCAAGTGGCTCTGGCAATCTGCCATCAAAAAGTTGGCAGACGAGTTTTGTTTTCCAGGGAAAAGCGCCGTTGTTTTTGTTTGGGGGCCTGTGGCTGGGAGTGGACGGATGGCTAATTGGAATCCACGATACGCAGGATGGTGACCAGACCCATGGTGGCACCAGTGCCAAGTCGGGCTGGTTTGATAGTACCAAGTGGCTCCTGGAATCTGCCATCCAGAAGCGGGATAACTTACTTTTGTTTGTCAGGGAAACGGGCCGAGGTTTTTGTCTGGGGGCCTATGGCTGGGAGTGACCGGCTGGCTCCTGAAAAGCTACGATAGGCAGGATGGTGACCAGACCCATGGTGGCACCAGTCTCAAGTTGGGCTGATTTGATAGTACCAAGTGGCTCCTGCAATCTGCCGTCAAAATTTGGCAGGCGAGTTTTGTTTTCCAGGGAAAAGCGCCGTTGTTTGTGTTTGGGGGCCTGTGCGTGGGAGTGGCCGGCTGGCTCCTTAGAATCCACGATACGCAGGATGGTTCCCAGACCTGAGGTGGCACCAGTGCCAAGTCGGGCTGGTTTGATAGTACTAAATAGCTCCTGCAATCTGCCATGCAGAAGCGGGGCAGCTTACTTTTGTTTGCCAGGGAAACAGGCCGAGGTTTTTGTCTGGGGGCCTATGGCTGCGAGTGACCGTCTGGCTCCTGAAAAGCTACGATAGGCAGGATGGTGAGCAGACCCATGGTGGCACCAGTGCCAAGTTGAGCTGGTTTGATAGTACCAAGTGGCTCCTGCAATCTGCCATCAAAAAGTTGGCAGGCGAGTTTTGTTTTCCAGGGAAAAGCGCCGTTGTTTGTGTTTGGGTGCCTATGGCTTGGAGTGACCGGCTGGCTCCTTAGAATCCACGATACGCAGGATGGTTCCCAGACCTGAGGTGGCACCAGTGCCAAGTCGGGCTCGTTTGATAGTACTAAATAACTCCTATAATCTGCCATGCAGAAGCGGGGCAGCTTACTTTTGTTTGCCAGGGA
Organism: Melospiza melodia melodia; assembly: GCF_035770615.1. NCBI lineage: Eukaryota > Metazoa > Chordata > Aves > Passeriformes > Passerellidae > Melospiza > Melospiza melodia. The sequence goes on along the minus strand of NC_086195.1, from coordinate 42,436,713 downwards.
AACGGGCCGAGCTTTGTGTCTGGGGGCCTATGGCTGGGAGTGACCGGCTGGCTCCTGAAAAGCTACGATAGGCAGGATGGTGACCAGACCCATGGTGGCACCAGTGCCAAGTTGGGCTGATTTGATAGTAGCAAGTGGCTCCTGCAATCTGCCATCAAAATGTCGGCAGGCGGGTTTTGTTTTCCAGGGAAAAGCGCTGTGGTTTCTGTTTGGGGGCCTGTGGCTGGGAGTGACCGGCTGGCTCCTTAGAATCCACGATACGCAGGATGGTTCCCAGACCCAAGGTGGCACCAGTGCCAAGTTGGGCTGGTTTGATAGTACCAAGTGCGTCCTGCAATCTGCCATCCAGAAGCGGGGTAGCTTACTTTTGTTTGCCAGGGAAACGGGCCGAGGTTTGTGTCTCGGGGCCTATGGCTGGGAGTGACCGGCTGGCTCCTGAAAAGCTACGATAGGCAGGATGGTGACCAGACCCATGGTGGCACCAGTGCCAAGTTGGGCTGGTTTGATAGTACCAAGTGGCTCCTGCAATCTGCCATCAAAAAGTTGGCAGGCGAGTTTGTTATCCAGGGAAATGCGCCGTTGTTTTTGTTTGGGGGCCTGTGGCTGGGAGTGGCCGGCTGGCTGCTTAGAATCCACGATACGCAGCATGGTTCCCAGACCAGAGGTGGCACCAGTGCCAAGTCGGGCTGGTTTGATGGTGAAAAGTGGCTCCTGCAATCTGCCATCCAGTAGCGGAATAACTTACTTTTGTTTGCCAGGGAAACGGTCCGAGCTTTTTGTCTGGGGGCCTATGGCTGGGAGTGACCGGCTGGCTCCTGAAAAGCTACGATAGGCAGGATGGTGACCAGACCCATGGTGGCACCAGTGTCAAGTTGGGCTGGTTTGATAGTACCCAGTGGCTCCGGCAATCTGCCATCAAAATTTGGCAGGCGAGTTTTGTTTTCCAGGGAAAAGCGCCGTTGTTTTTGTTTGGGGGCCTGTGGCTGGGAGTGGACGGATGGCTAATTAGAATCCACGATACGCAGGATGGTTCCCAGACCAGAGGTGGCACCAGTGCCAAGTCGGGCTGGTTTGATGGTGCAAAGTGGCTCCTGCAATGTGCCATCCAGAAGCGGGGTAGCTTATTTTTCTTTGCCAGGGAAACGGGCCGAGGTTTGTGTCTGGGGGCCTATGGCTTGGAGTGACCGGCTGGCTCCTGAAAAGCTACGATAGGCAGGATGGTGACCAGACCCATGGTGGCACCAGTGCCAAGTTGGGCTGGTTTGATAGTACCAAGTGGCTCCTGCAATCTGCCATCAAAATGTTGGCAGGCGAGTTTTGTTTTCCAGGGAAAAGCGCCGTTGTTTGTGTTTGGGGGCCTGTGGCTGGGAGTGGCCGGCTGGCTGCTTAGAATCCACGATACGCAGGATGGTTCCCAGACCAGAGGTGGCACCAGTGCCAAGTCGGGCTGGTTTGATAATACCTAGTGGATCCTGCAATCTGCCATCCAGAAGCGGGACAGCTTACTTTTGTTTGCCAGGGAAACGGGCCGAGCTTTGTGTCACGGGGCCTATGGCTGGGAGTGACCGTCTAGGTACTGAAAAGCTACGATAGGCAGGATGGTGACCAGACCCATGGTGGCACCAGTGCCAAGTTGGGCTGGTTTGATAGTACCAAGTGGCTCCTGCAATCTGCCATCAAAAAGTTGGCAGGCGAGTTTTGTTTTCCAGGGAAAAGCGCCGTTGTTTGTGTTTGGAGGCCTGTGGCTGGGAGTGGCCGGCTTGCTAATTGGAATCCACGATACACAGCATGGTTCCCAGACCAGAGGTGGCACCAGTGCCAAGTTGGGCTGGTTTGATGGTGCAAAGTGGCTCCTGCAATCTGCCATCCAGAAGCGGGGCAGCTTACTTTTGTTTGCCAGGGAAACGGGCCGAGGTTTTTCTCTGGGGGCCTATGGCTGGGAGTGACCGGCTGGCGCCTGAGCACCTACGATAGGCAGGATGGTGACCAGACCCATGGTGGCACCAGTGCCAAGATGGGCTGATTTGATAGTAGCAAGTGGCTCCTGCAATCTGCCATCAAAATGTTGGCAGGCAAGTTTTGTTTTCCAGGGAAAAGCGCCGTTGTTTGTGTTTGGGGGCCTGTGGCTGGGAGTGGACGGATGGCTCCTTAGAATGAACGATACGCAGCATAGTTCCCAGACCAGAGGTGGCACCAGTGCCAAGTCGGGATGGTTTGATAGTACCAAGTGGCTCCGGAAATCTGCCATCCAGAAGCGGGGCAGCTTACTTTTGTTTGCCAGGGAAACGGGCCGAGCTTTGTGTCTGGGCGCCTATGGCTGGGAGTGACCTGCTAGGTCCTGAAAAGCTACGATAGGCAGGATGGTGACCAGACCCATGGTGGCACCAGTGCCAAGTTGGGCTGATTTGACAGTACCAAGTGGCTCCTGCAATCTGCCATCTAAAAGTTGGCAGGCGAGTTTTGTTTTCCAGGGAAAAGCGCCGTTGTTTGTGTCTGGGGGCCTGTGGCTGGAGTGGACGGCTGGCTCCTTAGAATGAACGATACGCAGGATGGTTCCCAGACCTGAGGTGGCACCAGTGCCAAGTCGGGCTAGTTTGATGGTGCAAAGTGGCTCCTGCAATCTGCCATCCAGAAGCGGGGCAGCTTACTTTTGTTTGCCAGGGAAACGGGCCAAAGTTTTTCTCTGGGGGCCTATGGCAGGGAGGGACCGGCTGGCTCCTGAAAAGCTACGATAGGCAGGATGGTGACCAGACCCATGGTGGCACCAGTGCCAAGTTGGGCTGATTTGATAGTACCAAGTGGCTCCTGCAATCTGCCATCAAAATATTGGCAGGCGAGTTTTGTTTTCCAGGGAAAAGCGCTGTGGTTTGTGTTTGGGGGCCTGTGGCTGGGAGTGACCGGCTGGCTCCTTAGAATCCACGATACGCAGGATGGTTCCCAGACCCAAGGCGGCACCAGTGCCAAGTCGGGCTGGTTTGATAGTACCAAGTGCGTCCTGCAATCTGCCATCCAGAAGCGGGGCAGCTTACTTTGTTTGCCAGGGAAACGGGCCGAGCTTTTTGTCTGGGCGCCTATGGCTTGGAGTGACCGGCTAGGTCCTGAAAAGCTACGATAGGCAGGATGGTGACCAGATCCATGGTGGCACCAGTGCCAAGTTGGGCTGGTTTGATAGTACCAAGTGGCTCCTGCAATCTGCCATCAAAAAGTTGGCAGGCGAGTTTTGTTTTCCAGGGAAAAGCGCCGTTGTTTGTGTTTGGGGGCCTGTGGCTGGGAGTGGACGGATGGCTCCTTAGAACCACGATACGCAGGATGGTTCCCAGACCAGAGGTGGCACCAGTGCCAAGTCGGGCTGGTTTGATAGTACCAAGTTGTTCCTGCAATCTGCCATCCAGAAGCGGGGCAGCTTACTTTTGTATGCCAGGGAAACGGGCCGAGGTTTTTGTCTGGGGGCCTATAGCTGGGAGTGACCGTCTGGCTCCTGAAAAGCTACGATAGGCAGGATGGTGACCAAACGCATGGTGGCACCAGTGCCAAGTTGGGCTGATTTGATAGTACCAAGTGGCTCCTGCAATCTGCCATCAAAATGTCGGCAGGCGAGTTTTGTTTTCCAGGGAAAAGCGCCGTTGTTTGTGTTTGGGGGCCTGTGGCTGGGAGTGGCCGGCTGGCTGCTAGGAATCCACGATACGCAGGATGGTTCCCAGACCAGAGGTGGCACCAGTGCCAAGTCGGGCTGGTTTGATACTACCAAGTGTGTCCTGCAATCTGCCATCCAGAAGCGGGGCAGCTTACTTTTGTTTGCCAGGGAAACGGGCCGAGGTTTGTGTCTGGGGGCCTATGGCTGCGAGTGACCGGCTGGCTCCTGAAAAGCTACGATAGGCAGGATGGTGACCAGACCCATGGTGGCACCAGTGCCAAGTTGGGCTGGTTTGATAGTACCAAGTGGCTCCTGCAATCTGCCATCAAAAAGTTGGCAGGCGAGTTTTGTTTTCCAGGGAAAAGCGCCGTTGTTTGTGTTTGGGGGCCTGTGTCTGGGAGTGGACGGATGGCTCCTTAGAATCCACGATACGCAGCATGGTTCCCAGACCAGAGGTGGCACCAGTGCCAAGTCGGGCTAGTTTGATGGTGCAAAGTGGTTCCTGCAATCTGCCATCCAGAAGCGGGGTAGCTTACTTTTGTTTGCCAGGGAAACGGGCCGAGGTTTGTGTCTGGGGGCCTATGGCTGGGAGTGACCGGCTGGCTCCTGAAAAGCTACGATAGGCAGGATGGTGACCAGACCCATGGTGGCACCAGTGCCAAGTTGGGCTGATTTGATAGTACCAAGTGGCTCCTGCAATCTGCCATGAAAAAGTTGGCAGGCGAGTTTTGTTTTCCAGGGAAAAGCGCCGTTGTTTCTGTTTGGGGGCCTGTGGCTGGGAGTGGCCGGCTGGCTCCTTAGAATCCACGATACGCGGCATGGTTCCCAGACCAGAGGTGGCACCAGTGCCAAGTTGGGCTGGTTTGATAGTACCAAGTGGCTCCTGCAATCTGCCATCCAGAAGCGGGGCAGCTTACTTTTGTTTGCCAGGGATACGGGCCGAGGTTTGTGTCTCAGGGCCTATGGCTGGGAGTGACCACCTGGCTCCTGAAAAGCTACGATAGGCAGGATGGTGACCAGACCCATGGTGGCACCAGTGCCAAGTTGGGCTGGTTTGATAGTACCAAGTGGCTCCTGCAATCTGCCATCAAAATTTGGCAGGCGAGTTTGTTATCCAGGGAAAAGCGCCGTTGTTTGTGTTTGGGGGCCTGTGGCAGGGAGTGGCCGGCTGGCTCCTTAGAATCCACGATACGCAGGATGGTTCCCAGACCAGAGGTGGCACCAGTGCCAAGTTGGGCTGGTTTGATGGTGAAAAGTGGCTCCTGCAATCTGCCATCCAGAAGCGGGATAACTTACTTTTGTTTGCCAGGGAAACGGGCCGAGGTTTTTGTCTGGGGGCCTATGGCTGGGAGTGACCGGCTGGCTCCTGAAAAGCTACGATAGGCAGGATGGTGACCAGACCCATGGTGGCACCAGTGCCAAGTCGGGCTGGTTTGATAGTACTAAATAGCTCCTGCAATCTGCCATGCAGAAGCGGGGCAGCTTACTTTTGTTTGCCAGGGAAACGGGCCGAGGTTTTTGTCTGGGGGCCTATGGCTTGGAGTGACCGGCTGGCTCCTGAAAAGCTACGATAGGCAGGATGGTGAGCAGACCCATGGTGGCACCAGTGCCAAGTTGAGCTGGTTTGATAGTACCAAGTGGCTCCTGCAATCTGCCATCAAAAAGTTGGCAGGCGAGTTTTGTTTTCCAGGGAAAAGCGCCGTTGTTTGTGTTTGGGTGCCTATGGCTGGGAGTGGCCGGCTGGCTCCTTAGAATCCACGATACGCACCATAGTTCCCAGACCAGAGGTGGCACCAGTGCCAAGTCGGGCTGGTTTGATAGTACCAAGTGCGTCCTACAATCTGCCATCCAGAAGCGGGGCAGCTTACTTTTGTTTGCCAGGGAAACGGGCCGAGCTTTGTGTCTGGGGGCCTATGACTGGGAGTGACCGGCTGGCTCCTGAAGAGCTACGATAGGCAGGATGGTGACCAGACCCATGGTGGCACCAGTGCCAAGTTGGGCTGATTTGATAGCAGCAAGTGGCTCCTGCAATCTGCCATCAAAATGTCGGCAGGCGGGTTTGTTTTCCAGGGAAAAGCGCTGTGGTTTGTGTTTGGGGGCCTGTGGCTGGGAGTGACCGGCTGGCTCCTTAGAATCCACGATACGCAGGATGGTTCCCAGACCCAAGGTGGCACAAGTGCCAAGTTGGGCTGGTTTGATAGTACCAAGTGGCTCCTGCAATCTGCCATCCAGAAGCGGGGCAGCTTACTTTTGTTTGCCAGGGAAACGGGCCGAGGTTTGTGTCTGGGGGCCTATGGCTGCGAGTGACCGGCTGGCTCCTGAAAAGCTAAGATAGGCAGGATGGTGACCAGACCCATGGTGGCACCAGTTTCAAGTTGGGCTGGTTTGATAGTACCAAGTGTCTCCTGCAATCTGCCATCAAAATTTTGGCAGGCGAGTTTTGTTTTCCAGGGAAAAGCGCCGTTGATTTTTTTTGGGGGCCTGTGGCTGGGAGTGGCCGGCTGGCTCCTTAGAATCCACGATACGCAGCATGGTTCCCAGACCAGAGGTGGCACCAGTGCCAAGTCGGGCTGGTTTTATAGTACCAAGTGGTTCCTGCAATCTGCCATCCAGAAGCGGGGCAGCTTACTTTGGTTTGCCAGGGAAAAGGGCAGAGCATTGTGTCTGGGCGCCTATGGCTGGGAGTGACCGGCTGGCTCCTGAAAAGCTACGATAAGCAGGATGGTGACCAGACCCATGGTGGCACCAGTGCCAAGTTGGGCTGATTTGATAGTACCAAGTGGCTCCTGCAATCTGCCATCAAAAAGTTGGCCGGCGAATTTTGTTTTCCAGGGAAAAGCGCTGTGGTTTGTGTTTGGGGGCCTGTGGCTGGGAGTGGCCGGCTGGCTCCTTATAATCCACGATACGCAGCATGGTTCCCAGACCCAAGGTGGCACCAGTGCCAAGTTGGGCTGGTTTGATAGTACCAAGTGGCTCCTGCAATCTGCCATCAAAAAGTTGGCAGACGAGTTTTGTTTTCCAGGGAAAAGCGCCGTTGTTTTTGTTTGGGGGCCTGTGGCTGGGAGTGGACAGATGGCTAATTAGAATCCACGATAGGCAGGATGGTGACCAGACCCATGGTGGCACCAGTGCCAAGTCGGGCTGGTTTGATAGTACCAAGTGGCTCCTGCAATCTGCCATCAAAAAGTTGGCAGGCGAGTTTTGTTTTCCAGGGAAAAGCGCCGTTGTTTCTGTTTGGGGGCCTGTGGCTGGGAGTGGCCGGCTGGCTCCTTAGAATCCACGATACGCGGCATGGTTCCCAGACCAGAGGTGGCACCAGTGCCAAGTTGGGCTGGTTTGATAGTACCAAGTGGCTCCTGCAATCTGCCATCCAGAAGCTGGGTAGCTTACTTTTGTTTGCAAGGGATACGGGCCGAGGTTTGTGTCTCAGGGCCTATGGCTGGGAGTGACCGCCTGGCTCCTGAAAAGCTACGATAGGCAGGATGGTGACCAGACCCATGGTGGCACCAGTGCCAAGTTGGGCTGGTTTGATAGTACCAAGTGGCTCCTGCAATCTGCCATCAAAAAGTTGGCAGGCGAGTTTGTTATCCAGGGAAAAGCGCCGTTGTTTGTGTTTGGGGGCCTGTGGCAGGGAGTGGCCGGCTGGCTCCTTAGAATCCACGATACGCAGGATGGTTCCCAGACCAGAGGTGGCACCAGTGCCAAGTTGGGCTGGTTTGATGGTGAAAAGTGGCTCCTGCAATCTGCCATCAAAAAGCTGGCAGGCGAGTTTTGTTTTCCAGGGAAAAGCGCCGTTGTTTGTATTTGGGGGCCTGTGGCTGGGAGTGGCCGCCTGGCGCCTTAGAATCTACGTTACGCAGCATGGTTCCCAGACCCAAAGTGGCACGAGTGTCAAGTTGGGCTGGTTTGTTAGTACCAAGTGGCTCCTGCAATCTGCCATCCAGAAGCGGGGTAGCTTACTTTTGTTTGCCAGGGAAACGGGCAGAGCTTTCTGTCTGGGGGCCTATGGTTGGGAGTAACCGGCTGGCTCCTGAAAAGCTAAGATAGGCAGGATGGTTCCCAGATCCAAGATGGCACCAGTGCCAAGTCGGGGTGGTTTGATGGTGCAACGTGGCTCCTGCAATCTGCCATCCTGACGCGGGGCAGCGGATTTTTGTTTCCAAGAGAAATGGTCCGTGGTTTGTTTTTGGGGCTATATGGCTGGGCGTGGCCTGCTGGCTCCTTAAAAAGCTACGATAGGCAGGATGGTTCCCTGACCCAAGGTGGCACCAGTGCCAAGTCGGGCGGTTTTCGTAGTACAAAGTGCGTCCTAAAATTTGCCATCCAGAAGAGGGGCAGTTGAGTTTTGTTTACCAGAGAAAAGGGCCGTGGTTTGTTTTTGGGGGCATATGGCTGATAGTGGCCGTCTGGCGCCTGAAAATCCACGATAGGCAGGATGGTTCCCAGACCAGAGGTGGCACCAGTGCCAAGTCGGGCTGGTTTGATAGTACTAAATAGCACCTGCAATCTGCCATGCAGAAGCGGGGCAGCTTACTTTTGTTTGCCAGGGAAACGGGCCGAGGTTTGTGTCTGGGGGCCTATGGCTGGGAGTGACCGGCTGGCTCCTGAAAAGCTACGATAGGCAGGATGGTGACCAGACCCATGGTGGCACCAGTGCCAAGTTGGGCTGGTTTGATAGTACCAAGTGGCTCCTGCAATCTGCCATCAAAAAGTTGGCAGGCCAGTTTTGTTTTCCAGGGAAAAGCGCCGTTGTTTGTGTTTGGGGGACTGTTGGTGGGAGTGGCCGGCTGGCTCCTTAGAACACACGATACGCAGGATGGTTCCCAGACCCAAGGTGGCACCAGTGCCACGTCGGGCTGGTTTGATGGTGAAAAGTGGCTCCTGCAATCTGCCATCCTGAAGCGGGGTAGCTTACTTTTGTGTGCCAGGGAAACGGGCCGAGGTTTATGACTGGGGGCCTAGGGCTAGGAGTGACCGGCTGGCTCCTGAAAAGCAACAATAGGCAGGATGGTTCCCAGACCCAAGGTGGCACCAGTGCCAAGTTGGGCTGGTTTGATGGTACCAACTGGCTCCTGCAATCTGCCATCTAAAAGTTGTCAGGCGAGTTTTGTTTTCCAGGGAAAAGCGCCGTTGATTTTGTTTGGAGGACTGTGGCTGGCAGTGGCTGCCTGTCTTCTTAGAATCCGGGTTACACAGCATGGTTCCCAGAGCCAAGGTGGCACCAGTGCCAAGTTGGGCTGGTTTGATGGTGCAAAGTGGCTCCTGCAATCTGCCATCCAGAAGTGCGGTAGCTTACTTTTGTGTGCCAGGGAAACAGGCCGAGGTTTGTGTCTGGGGGCCTATGGCTGGGAGTGACCGGCTGGCTCCTGAAAAGCTACGATAGGCAGGATGGTGACCAGACCCATGGTGGCACCAGTGCCAAGTTGGGCTGATTTGATAGTACCAAGTGGCTCCTGCAATCTGCCATCAAAAAGTTGGCCGGCGAATTTTGTTTTCCAGGGAAAAGCGCTGTGGTTTGTGTTTGGGGGCCTGTGGCTGGGAGTGGCCGGCTGGCTCCTTATAATCCACGATACGCAGCATGGTTCCCAGACCCAAGGTGGCACCAGTGCCAAGTTGGGCTGGTTTGATAGTACCAAGTGGCTCCTGCAATCTGCCATCAAAAAGTTGGCAGACGAGTTTTGTTTTCCAGGGAAAAGCGCCGTTGTTTTTGTTTGGGGGCCTGTGGCTGGGAGTGGACAGATGGCTAATTAGAATCCACGATAGGCAGGATGGTGACCAGACCCATGGTGGCACCAGTGCCAAGTCGGGCTGGTTTGATAGTACCAAGTGGCTCCTGCAATCTGCCATCAAAAAGTTGGCAGGCGAGTTTTGTTTTCCAGGGAAAAGCGCCGTTGTGTGTGTTTTGGGGCCTGTGGCTGGGAGTGGCCAGCTGGCTCCTTAGAATCCACGATACGCAGGATGGTTCCCAGAGCCAAGGTGGTCTGGGAACCATGCTGCCTAGCGTGGATTTTAAGGAGCCAGCCGGCTACTCCCAGCCACAGGCCCCCAACAAAAACCACGGCCCTTTTTTCTGGCAAACAAAACTTAGCTGCCTCACTTCTGGATGGCAGATTGCAGGAGCCACTTGGTGTAATCAAACCAGCCCGACTTGGCACTGGTGCCACCTTGGGTCTGGGAACCATCCTGCGTATCGTGGATTCTAAGGAGCCAGCCGGCCACTCCCAGCCACAGGTCCCCAAACAAAATCAACGGCGCTGTTCCCTGGAAAACAAAACACGTCTGCCAACATTTTGATGGAGTTTGCAGGAGCCACTTGGTACTATCAAACCAGCCCGACTTGGCACTGGTGCCACCTTGGGTCTGGGAAACATCCTGCGTATCGTGGATTCTAAGGAGCCAGCCGGCCACTCCTAGCCACAGGCCCCCAGACAAAAACCTAGGCCTATTTCTCTGGCAAACAAAAGTAAGCTGCCCCGCTTCTGGATGGCAGATTGCAGGAGACACTTGGGACTATCAAACCAGCCCAACTTGGCACTGGTGCCACCTTGGATCTGGGAACCATGCTGTGTATCGTGGATATTCAGGGGCCACCCGGCCACTCTCAGCCATATGTCCCCAAACAGAAACCTCGGCCCGTTTCTCTGGCAAACAAAACTCAACTGCCCCTCTTCTGGATGGCAAATTGCAGGATGAACTTGATACTAAAACCGCAGGCCGACTTGGTAGTGGTGACACCTTGGGCCTGGGAACCATCATGCGTATCGAGCATTTTAAGGAGCCAGCCGGCCACTCCCAGCAATATGCCCCCAAAAACAATCCACGGAATTTTTCTCTGGCAAACAAAAATCAGCTGCCCCGCTTCTGGATGGCAGATTGCAGGAGCCACTTTGCACCATCAAACCAGCCCGACTTGGCACTGGTGCCACCTTGCATCTGGGAACCATGCTGCCTAGCGTGGATTTTCAGGAGCCAGCCGGCCACTCTCAGCCATAGGCCCCCATACAAAACCCACGGACCGTTTCCCTGGCAAACAAAATTAAGCTGCCCCGCTTCTGGATGGCAGATTGCAGGACGCACTTGGTAGTATCAAACCAGCCCGACTTGGCACTGGTGCCACCTTGGGTCTGGGAACCATCCTGCGTATCATGGATTTTCAGGAGCCAGCCGTCCACTGCCAGCCACAGGCCCCGAAACACAAACAACAGCCTTTTTCTCTGGCAAACAAAATTCAGCTGCCCCGCTTCTGGATGGCAGATTGCAGGAACCACTTGTTACTAACAAACCAGCCCGACTTGGCACTGGTGCCACCTTGGGTCTGGGAACCATCCTGCGTATCGTGGATTCTAAGGAGCCAGCTGGCCACTCCCAGCCACAGGCGCCCAAAACACACACAACGGTGCTTTTCCCTGGAAAACAAAACTCGCCTGCCAAACATTTGATGGCAGATTGCAGGAGCCACTTGGTACTATCAAACCAGCCCAACTTGGCACTGGTGCCACCATGGGTCTGGTCACCATCCTGCCTATCGTAGCTTTTCAGGTGCCAGCCAGCCACCCCCAGCCAGAGCCCCCTAGATAAATATTTCGGCCCGTTTCCCTGGCAAACAAAAGTAAGCTACCCCGCTTCTGGATGGCAGATTGCAGGAGCCACTTTGCACCATCAAACCAGCCAAACTTGGCACTGGTGCCACCTCTGGTCTGGGAACCATCCTGCGTATCGTGGGTTCTAAGGAGCCAGCTGGCCACTCCCAGCCACAGGCCCCCAAACACAAACAACGGCGCTTTTCCCTGGAAAACAAAACTCGCCTGCCAAATTTTTGATGGCAGATTGCCGGAGCCACTTGGTACTATCAAACCAGCCCAACTTGACACTGGTGCCACCATGGGTCTGGTCACCATCCTGCCTATCGTAGCTTTTCAGGAGCCAGCCGGTCATACCCAGCCATAGGCCCCCAGACACAAACCTCGGCCCGTTTCCCTGGCAAACAAAAGTAAGCTGCCCCGCTTCTGCATGGCAGATTGCAGGAGCTATTTAGTACTATCAAACCAGCCCGACTTGGCACTGGTGACACCTCTGGTCTGGGAACCATCCTGCCTATCGTGGATTTTCAGGGGCCAGCCGGCCACTCTCAGCCATATGCCCCCAAAAGCAAACCACGGCCCTTTTCTCTGGCAAACAAAACTCAACTGCCCCTCTTCTGGATGGCAAATTTTAGGACGCACTTTGTACTACGAAAACCGCCCGACGTGGCACTGGTGCCACCTTGTGTCAGGGAACCATCCTGCATATCGAGCTTTTTAAGGAGCCAGCAGGCCACGCCCAGCCATATACCCCCAAAAACAAACCACGGACCATTTCTCATGGAAACAAAAATCCGCTGCCCCGCGTCTGGATGGCAGATTGCAGGAGCCACTTTGCACCATCAAACCAGCCCGACTTGGCACTGGTGCCACCTTGGGTCTGGGAACAATCCTGCATATCGTGGATTCTAAGGAGCCAGCCGGCCACTCCCAGCCACAGGCCCCCAAACACAAACAACGGCGCTTTTCCCTGGAAAACAAAACTCGCCTGCCAACATTTTGATGGCAGATTGCAGGAGCCACTTGGTACTATCAAATCATCCCAACTTGGCACTGGTGCCACTATGGTTCTGGGAACCATCCTGCCTATTGTAGCTTTTCAGGAGCCAGCCGGTCACTCCCAGCCATAGGCCCCCAGACACAAACCTCGGACCGTTTCCCTGGCAAACAAAATTAAGCTGCCCCGATTCTGGATGGCAGATTGCAGGAGCCACTTGGTAGTGTCAAACCAGCCCGACTTGGCACTGGTGCCACCTTGGGTCTGGGAACCATCCTGCGTATCGTGGATTCTAAGCAGCCACCCGGCCACTCTGAGCCACAGGCGCCCAAACACAAACAACGGCGCTTTTCCCTGGAAAACAAAACTCGCCTGCCAACATTTTGATGGCAGATTGCAGGAGCCACTTGGTGCTATCAAACCAGCCCAACTTGGCACTGGTGCCACCATGGGTCTGGTCACCATCCTGCCTATCGTAGCTTTTCAGGAGCCAGCCGGTCACTCCCAGCCATAGACCCCCAGACACAAACCTCGGCCCGTTTCCCTGGAAAACAAAAGTAAGCTGCCCCGATTATGGATGGCAGATTGCAGGAGCCACTTGGTACTATCAAATCAGCCCAACTTGGCACTGGTGCCACCATGGGTCTGGTAAACATCCTGCCTATCATAGCTTTTCAGGAGCCAGCCGGTCACTCCCTGCCATAGGCCCCCAGACACAAACCTCGGCCCGTTTCCCTGGCAAACAAAAGTAAACTGCCCCGCTTTTGGATGGCAGATTGCAGGATGCATTTGGTACTATCAAACCTGCCCAACTTGGCCCTCGTGCCACCTTGGCTCTGGGAACCATGCTGCGTAACGTAGATTCTACGAGGACAGGCGGCCACTCCCAGCCACAGGCCTCTAAACAAAAACAACGGCGCTTTTCCCTGGAAAACAAAACTCGCCTGCCAACTTTTTGATGGCAGATTGCAGGAGCCACTTGGTACTATCAAACCAGCCCAACTTGGCACTGGTGCCACCATGGGTCTGGTCACCATCCTGCCTATCGTAGCTTTTCAGGAGCCAGCCGGTCACTCCCAGCCATAGGCCCCCAGACAAATATCTCGGCCCGTTTCCCTGGCAAACAAAAGTAAGCTGCCCCGCTTCTGGATGGCAGATTACAGCAGCCACATGGTACTATCAAACCAGGCCAACATGGCACTGGTGCCACCTTGGCTCTGGGAACCATCCTGCCTATCGTGGATTTTCAGGGGCCAGCCGGCCACTCTCAGCCATATGCCCCCAAACACATACCACGGCCCTTTGCTCTGGCAAACAAAACTCAACTGCCCCTCTTCTGGATGGCAAATTGCAAGACGCACTTGGTACTACGAAAACAGCCCGACTTGGCAGTGATGCCACCTTGGGTCAGGGAACAATCCTGCGTATCGATCTTTTTAAGGAGCCAGCCGGCCACGTCGAGCCATATACCCCCAAAAAATAACCACGGAACTTTTCTCCAGCAAACAAAAATCTGCTGCCCCGCGTCTGAATGGCAGATTTCAGGAGCTATTTAGTATTATCAAACCAGCCCGACTTGGCACTGGTGCCACCATGAGTCTGGTAACCATCCTGCCTATCGTAGCTTTTCAGTAGCCAGCCGGTCACTCCCAGCCATTGGCCCCCAGACACAAACCTCGGCCCGTTTCCCTGGCAAACAAAAGTAAGCTGACCCGCTTCTGGATGGCAGATTGCAGGAGCCACTTGGTACTATCAAACCAGCCCAACTTGGCACTGGTGCCACCTTGGCTCTGGGAACCATCCTGCGTATCCTGGGTTCAAAGGAGGCAGCCGGCCACTCCCAGCCACAGGCCTCTAAACAAGAACAACGGCGCTTTTCCCTGGAAAACAAAAGTCGCCTGACAACTTTTTGATGGCAGATTGCAGGAGCCACTTGGTACTATCAAACCAGCCCAACTTGGCACTGGTGCCACCATGGGTCTGGTCACCATCCTGCCTATCGTAGCTTTTCAGGAGCCAGCCGCTCACTCCCAGCCAAAGGCCCCCAGACAAATATCTCGGCCCATTTCCCTGGCAAACAAAAGTAAGCAGCCCCGCTTCTGGATGGCAGATTGCAGGAGCCACATGGTACTATCAAACCAGGCCAACATGGCACTGGTGCCACCTCTGGTCTGGGAACCATCCTGCGTATCGTGGATTCTAAGGAGCCAGCTGGCCACTCCCAGCCACAGGCCCCCAAACACAAACAACGGTGCTTTTCCCTGGAAAACAAAACTCACCTGCCAACTTTTTGATGGCAGATTGCAGGAGCCACTTGGTACTATCAAACCAGCCCAACTTGGCACTGGTGCCACCATGGGTCTGGTCACCATCCTGCCTATCGTAGCTTTTCAGGAGCCAGCCGGTCACTCCCAGCCATAGGCCCCCAGACACAAAGCTCTACCCGTTTCCCTGGCAAACAAAAGTAAGCTACCCCGCTTCTGGATGGCAGATTGCAGGAGTCACGTTGCACCATCAAACCAGCCCGACTTGGCACTGGTGCCACCTCTGGTCTGGGACCCATCCTGCGTATCGTGGATTCTAAGGAGACAGCTGGCCACTCCCAGCCACAGGCCCCCAAACAAAAACAACGGCGCTTTTCCCTGGAAAACAAAACTCGCTTGCCAACTTTTTGATGGCAGATTGCAGGAGCCACTTGGTACTATCAAACCACCCCAACTTGGCAAGAAGTGGTTCCTGCAATCTGACATCCAGAAGCGGGGCAGCTTACTTTTGTTTGCCAGGGAAATGGACCGTTGTTTGTGTTTGGAGGCATATGGCTGGGAGTGGCCGACTGGCTCCTTAAAATCCAGGATACGCAGCATGGTTCCCAGACCAGAGGTGGCACCAGTGCCAAGTCGGGCTGGTTTGATAGTACAAAGTGGCTCCTGCAATCTGCCATCCAGAAGCGGGGCAGCTTACTTTTGTTTGCCAGGGAAACGGGCCGGGCTTTCTGTCTCGGGGCCTATGGCAGGGAGTGACCGGCTGGCTCCTGAAAAGCTACGATAGGCAGGATGGTGACCAGACCCATGGTGGCACCAGTGCCAAGTTGGGCTGGTTTGATAGTACCAAGTGGCTCCTGCAATCTGCCATCAAAAAGTTGGCAAGCGAGTTTTGTTTTCCAGGGAAAAGCGCCGTTGTTTGTGTTTGGGGGACTGTTGGTGGGAGTGGCCGGCTGGCTCCTTAGAACACACGATACGCAGGATGGTTCCCAGACCCAAGGTGGCACCAGTGCCACGTCGGGCTGGTTTGATGGTGAAAAGTGGCTCCTGCAATCTGCCATCCTGAAGCGGGGTAGCTTACTTTTGTGTGCCAGGGAAACGGGCCGAGGTTTATGACTGGGGGCCTAGGGCTAGGAGTGACCGGCTGGCTCCTGAAAAGCAACAATAGGCAGGATGGTTCCCAGACCCAAGGTGGCACCAGTGCCAAGTTGGGCTGGTTTGATGGTACCAACTGGCTCCTGCAATCTGCCATCTAAAAGTTGTCAGGCGAGTTTTGTTTTCCAGGGAAAAGCGCCGTTGATTTTGTTTGGAGGACTGTGGCTGGCAGTGGCTGCCTGTCTTCTTAGAATCCGGGTTACACAGCATGGTTCCCAGAGCCAAGGTGGCACCAGTGCCAAGTTGGGCTGGTTTGATGGTGCAAAGTGGCTCCTGCAATCTGCCATCCAGAAGTGCGGTAGCTTACTTTTGTGTGCCAGGGAAACAGGCCGAGGTTTGTGTCTGGGGGCCTATGGCTGGGAGTGACCGGCTGGCTCCTGAAAAGCTACGATAGGCAGGATGGTGACCAGACCCATGGTGGCACCAGTGCCAAGTTGGGCTGATTTGATAGTACCAAGTGGCTCCTGCAATCTGCCATCAAAAAGTTGGCCGGCGAATTTTGTTTTCCAGGGAAAAGCGCTGTGGTTTGTGTTTGGGGGCCTGTGGCTGGGAGTGGCCGGCTGGCTCCTTATAATCCACGATACGCAGCATGGTTCCCAGACCCAAGGTGGCACCAGTGCCAAGTTGGGCTGGTTTGATAGTACCAAGTGGCTCCTGCAATCTGCCATCAAAAAGTTGGCAGACGAGTTTTGTTTTCCAGGGAAAAGCGCCGTTGTTTTTGTTTGGGGGCCTGTGGCTGGGAGTGGACAGATGGCTAATTAGAATCCACGATAGGCAGGATGGTGACCAGACCCATGGTGGCACCAGTGCCAAGTCGGGCTGGTTTGATAGTACCAAGTGGCTCCTGCAATCTGCCATCAAAAAGTTGGCAGGCGAGTTTTGTTTTCCAGGGAAAAGCGCCGTTGTGTGTGTTTTGGGGCCTGTGGCTGGGAGTGGCCAGCTGGCTCCTTAGAATCCACGATACGCAGGATGGTTCCCAGAGCCAAGGTGGTCTGGGAACCATGCTGCCTAGCGTGGATTTTAAGGAGCCAGCCGGCTACTCCCAGCCACAGGCCCCCAACAAAAACCACGGCCCTTTTTTCTGGCAAACAAAACTTAGCTGCCTCACTTCTGGATGGCAGATTGCAGGAGCCACTTGGTGTAATCAAACCAGCCCGACTTGGCACTGGTGCCACCTTGGGTCTGGGAACCATCCTGCGTATCGTGGATTCTAAGGAGCCAGCCGGCCACTCCCAGCCACAGGTCCCCAAACAAAATCAACGGCGCTGTTCCCTGGAAAACAAAACACGTCTGCCAACATTTTGATGGAGTTTGCAGGAGCCACTTGGTACTATCAAACCAGCCCGACTTGGCACTGGTGCCACCTTGGGTCTGGGAAACATCCTGCGTATCGTGGATTCTAAGGAGCCAGCCGGCCACTCCTAGCCACAGGCCCCCAGACAAAAACCTAGGCCTATTTCTCTGGCAAACAAAAGTAAGCTGCCCCGCTTCTGGATGGCAGATTGCAGGAGACACTTGGGACTATCAAACCAGCCCAACTTGGCACTGGTGCCACCTTGGATCTGGGAACCATGCTGTGTATCGTGGATATTCAGGGGCCACCCGGCCACTCTCAGCCATATGTCCCCAAACAGAAACCTCGGCCCGTTTCTCTGGCAAACAAAACTCAACTGCCCCTCTTCTGGATGGCAAATTGCAGGATGAACTTGATACTAAAACCGCAGGCCGACTTGGTAGTGGTGACACCTTGGGCCTGGGAACCATCATGCGTATCGAGCATTTTAAGGAGCCAGCCGGCCACTCCCAGCAATATGCCCCCAAAAACAATCCACGGAATTTTTCTCTGGCAAACAAAAATCAGCTGCCCCGCTTCTGGATGGCAGATTGCAGGAGCCACTTTGCACCATCAAACCAGCCCGACTTGGCACTGGTGCCACCTTGCATCTGGGAACCATGCTGCCTAGCGTGGATTTTCAGGAGCCAGCCGGCCACTCTCAGCCATAGGCCCCCATACAAAACCCACGGACCGTTTCCCTGGCAAACAAAATTAAGCTGCCCCGCTTCTGGATGGCAGATTGCAGGACGCACTTGGTAGTATCAAACCAGCCCGACTTGGCACTGGTGCCACCTTGGGTCTGGGAACCATCCTGCGTATCATGGATTTTCAGGAGCCAGCCGTCCACTGCCAGCCACAGGCCCCGAAACACAAACAACAGCCTTTTTCTCTGGCAAACAAAATTCAGCTGCCCCGCTTCTGGATGGCAGATTGCAGGAACCACTTGTTACTAACAAACCAGCCCGACTTGGCACTGGTGCCACCTTGGGTCTGGGAACCATCCTGCGTATCGTGGATTCTAAGGAGCCAGCTGGCCACTCCCAGCCACAGGCGCCCAAAACACACACAACGGTGCTTTTCCCTGGAAAACAAAACTCGCCTGCCAAACATTTGATGGCAGATTGCAGGAGCCACTTGGTACTATCAAACCAGCCCAACTTGGCACTGGTGCCACCATGGGTCTGGTCACCATCCTGCCTATCGTAGCTTTTCAGGTGCCAGCCAGCCACCCCCAGCCAGAGCCCCCTAGATAAATATTTCGGCCCGTTTCCCTGGCAAACAAAAGTAAGCTACCCCGCTTCTGGATGGCAGATTGCAGGAGCCACTTTGCACCATCAAACCAGCCAAACTTGGCACTGGTGCCACCTCTGGTCTGGGAACCATCCTGCGTATCGTGGGTTCTAAGGAGCCAGCTGGCCACTCCCAGCCACAGGCCCCCAAACACAAACAACGGCGCTTTTCCCTGGAAAACAAAACTCGCCTGCCAACTTTTTGATGGCAGATTGCCGGAGCCACTTGGTACTATCAAACCAGCCCAACTTGACACTGGTGCCACCATGGGTCTGGTCACCATCCTGCCTATCGTAGCTTTTCAGGAGCCAGCCGGTCATACCCAGCCATAGGCCCCCAGACACAAACCTCGGCCCGTTTCCCTGGCAAACAAAAGTAAGCTGCCCCGCTTCTGCATGGCAGATTGCAGGAGCTATTTACTACTATCAAACCAGCCCGACTTGGCACTGGTGACACCTCTGGTCTGGGAACCATCCTGCCTATCGTGGATTTTCAGGGGCCAGCCGGCCACTCTCAGCCATATGCCCCCAAAAGCAAACCACGGCCCTTTTCTCTGGCAAACAAAACTCAACTGCCCCTCTTCTGGATGGCAAATTTTAGGACGCACTTTGTACTACGAAAACCGCCCGACGTGGCACTGGTGCCACCTTGTGTCAGGGAACCATCCTGCATATCGAGCTTTTTAAGGAGCCAGCAGGCCACGCCCAGCCATATACCCCCAAAAACAAACCACGGACCATTTCTCATGGAAACAAAAATCCGCTGCCCCGCGTCTGGATGGCAGATTGCAGGAGCCACTTTGCACCATCAAACCAGCCCGACTTGGCACTGGTGCCACCTTGGGTCTGGGAACAATCCTGCATATCGTGGATTCTAAGGAGCCAGCCGGCCACTCCCAGCCACAGGCCCCCAAACACAAACAACGGCGCTTTTCCCTGGAAAACAAAACTCGCCTGCCAACATTTTGATGGCAGATTGCAGGAGCCACTTGGTACTATCAAATCATCCCAACTTGGCACTGGTGCCACTATGGTTCTGGGAACCATCCTGCCTATTGTAGCTTTTCAGGAGCCAGCCGGTCACTCCCAGCCATAGGCCCCCAGACACAAACCTCGGACCGTTTCCCTGGCAAACAAAATTAAGCTGCCCCGATTCTGGATGGCAGATTGCAGGAGCCACTTGGTAGTGTCAAACCAGCCCGACTTGGCACTGGTGCCACCTTGGGTCTGGGAACCATCCTGCGTATCGTGGATTCTAAGCAGCCACCCGGCCACTCTGAGCCACAGGCGCCCAAACACAAACAACGGCGCTTTTCCCTGGAAAACAAAACTCGCCTGCCAACATTTTGATGGCAGATTGCAGGAGCCACTTGGTGCTATCAAACCAGCCCAACTTGGCACTGGTGCCACCATGGGTCTGGTCACCATCCTGCCTATCGTAGCTTTTCAGGAGCCAGCCGGTCACTCCCAGCCATAGACCCCCAGACACAAACCTCGGCCCGTTTCCCTGGAAAACAAAAGTAAGCTGCCCCGATTATGGATGGCAGATTGCAGGAGCCACTTGGTACTATCAAATCAGCCCAACTTGGCACTGGTGCCACCATGGGTCTGGTAAACATCCTGCCTATCATAGCTTTTCAGGAGCCAGCCGGTCACTCCCTGCCATAGGCCCCCAGACACAAACCTCGGCCCGTTTCCCTGGCAAACAAAAGTAAACTGCCCCGCTTTTGGATGGCAGATTGCAGGATGCATTTGGTACTATCAAACCTGCCCAACTTGGCCCTCGTGCCACCTTGGCTCTGGGAACCATGCTGCGTAACGTAGATTCTACGAGGACAGGCGGCCACTCCCAGCCACAGGCCTCTAAACAAAAACAACGGCGCTTTTCCCTGGAAAACAAAACTCGCCTGCCAACTTTTTGATGGCAGATTGCAGGAGCCACTTGGTACTATCAAACCAGCCCAACTTGGCACTGGTGCCACCATGGGTCTGGTCACCATCCTGCCTATCGTAGCTTTTCAGGAGCCAGCCGGTCACTCCCAGCCATAGGCCCCCAGACAAATATCTCGGCCCGTTTCCCTGGCAAACAAAAGTAAGCTGCCCCGCTTCTGGATGGCAGATTACAGCAGCCACATGGTACTATCAAACCAGGCCAACATGGCACTGGTGCCACCTTGGCTCTGGGAACCATCCTGCCTATCGTGGATTTTCAGGGGCCAGCCGGCCACTCTCAGCCATATGCCCCCAAACACATACCACGGCCCTTTGCTCTGGCAAACAAAACTCAACTGCCCCTCTTCTGGATGGCAAATTGCAAGACGCACTTGGTACTACGAAAACAGCCCGACTTGGCAGTGATGCCACCTTGGGTCAGGGAACAATCCTGCGTATCGATCTTTTTAAGGAGCCAGCCGGCCACGTCGAGCCATATACCCCCAAAAAATAACCACGGAACTTTTCTCCAGCAAACAAAAATCTGCTGCCCCGCGTCTGAATGGCAGATTTCAGGAGCTATTTAGTATTATCAAACCAGCCCGACTTGGCACTGGTGCCACCATGAGTCTGGTAACCATCCTGCCTATCGTAGCTTTTCAGTAGCCAGCCGGTCACTCCCAGCCATTGGCCCCCAGACACAAACCTCGGCCCGTTTCCCTGGCAAACAAAAGTAAGCTGACCCGCTTCTGGATGGCAGATTGCAGGAGCCACTTGGTACTATCAAACCAGCCCAACTTGGCACTGGTGCCACCTTGGCTCTGGGAACCATCCTGCGTATCCTGGGTTCAAAGGAGGCAGCCGGCCACTCCCAGCCACAGGCCTCTAAACAAGAACAACGGCGCTTTTCCCTGGAAAACAAAAGTCGCCTGACAACTTTTTGATGGCAGATTGCAGGAGCCACTTGGTACTATCAAACCAGCCCAACTTGGCACTGGTGCCACCATGGGTCTGGTCACCATCCTGCCTATCGTAGCTTTTCAGGAGCCAGCCGCTCACTCCCAGCCAAAGGCCCCCAGACAAATATCTCGGCCCATTTCCCTGGCAAACAAAAGTAAGCAGCCCCGCTTCTGGATGGCAGATTGCAGGAGCCACATGGTACTATCAAACCAGGCCAACATGGCACTGGTGCCACCTCTGGTCTGGGAACCATCCTGCGTATCGTGGATTCTAAGGAGCCAGCTGGCCACTCCCAGCCACAGGCCCCCAAACACAAACAACGGTGCTTTTCCCTGGAAAACAAAACTCACCTGCCAACTTTTTGATGGCAGATTGCAGGAGCCACTTGGTACTATCAAACCAGCCCAACTTGGCACTGGTGCCACCATGGGTCTGGTCACCATCCTGCCTATCGTAGCTTTTCAGGAGCCAGCCGGTCACTCCCAGCCATAGGCCCCCAGACACAAAGCTCTACCCGTTTCCCTGGCAAACAAAAGTAAGCTACCCCGCTTCTGGATGGCAGATTGCAGGAGTCACGTTGCACCATCAAACCAGCCCGACTTGGCACTGGTGCCACCTCTGGTCTGGGACCCATCCTGCGTATCGTGGATTCTAAGGAGACAGCTGGCCACTCCCAGCCACAGGCCCCCAAACAAAAACAACGGCGCTTTTCCCTGGAAAACAAAACTCGCTTGCCAACTTTTTGATGGCAGATTGCAGGAGCCACTTGGTACTATCAAACCACCCCAACTTGGCAAGAAGTGGTTCCTGCAATCTGACATCCAGAAGCGGGGCAGCTTACTTTTGTTAGCCAGGGAAATGGACCGTTGTTTGTGTTTGGAGGCATATGGCTGGGAGTGGCCGACTGGCTCCTTAAAATCCAGGATACGCAGCATGGTTCCCAGACCAGAGGTGGCACCAGTGCCAAGTCGGGCTGGTTTGATAGTACAAAGTGGCTCCTGCAATCTGCCATCCAGAAGCGGGGCAGCTTACTTTTGTTTGCCAGGGAAACGGGCCGGGCTTTCTGTCTCGGGGCCTATGGCAGGGAGTGACCGGCTGGCTCCTGAAAAGCTACGATAGGCAGGATGGTGACCAGACCCATGGTGGCACCAGTGCCAAGTTGGGCTGGTTTGATAGTACCAGTGGCTCCTGCAATCTGCCATCAAAAAGTTGGCAGGCGAGTTTTGTTTTCCAGGAAAAACGCCATTGTTTGTGTTTGGGGACA